>NC_052253.1:8306662-8539180 GCF_013401445.1 Tripterygium wilfordii
GCTTTGGAATTGCTCAACTCTCTCCATACAGGAGCTTTTCACGTCTTTGAGCAATTTGCGATATAACTTGGTCTATTCACGTCTTTACCATACGAAACGTGGCACGAAGGCTCAACTAGCTAGTTAGACTTTTAAGAGCACTAAATAAAGTACAACGGTCCACATTGATGCTTTGGAATTGCTCAACTCTCTCCATAGAGGCGCTTTTCACGTTTTTGTGCAATTTCACACATAACTTGGTCCATTCGCATCTTTACCTTACGAAACGTGGCACGATGGCTCAACTAGCTAGTTAGACTTTTAAGAGCACTAAATAGAGTACAACGGTCCACATTGATGCTTTGGAATTGTTCAACTCTCTCCATAGAGGAGCTTTTCACGTCTTTGAGCAATTTGAGGCATAACTTGGTCTATTCACGTCTTTACCTTACGAAACGTGGCACGAAGGTTTAACTAGGTAGTTAGACTTTTAAGAGCACTAAATAGAGTACAACGGTCGACATTTATGCTTTGGAATTTCTCAACCCTCTCCATAGAGGAGCTTTTCACTTTTTTGTGCAATTTCTAACATAACTTGCTCTATTCGCATCTTTACCTTACGAAACGTGGCACGAAGGCAAAACTAGAAAGTTAGACTTTTAAGAGCACTAGATAGAGTACAACGGTCTACATTGATGCTTTGGAATTGCTGAACTCTCTCCATAGAAGAGCTTTTCTCAGTTTTGTGCAATTTCAAACATAATTTGGTCTATTCGCATCTTTACATTACGAAACGTGGCACGAAGGCTCAACTAGCAAGTTAGACTTTTAAGAGCACTCAATAAAGTGCAACGGTCCACATTTAGGCTTTGTAATTGCTCAACTCTCTCCATAGAGGAGCTTTTCACGTCTTTGAGCAATTTGAGACATAACTTGGTCTATTCACGTCTTTACCTTACGAAACGTGGCACGAAGGCTCAACTATCTAGTTAGACTTTTAAGAGCACTAAATAGAGTACAACGGTCCCCATTGATGCTTTGGAGTTGTTCAACCCTCTCCACAGAGGAGCTTTTCACGTGTATGTGCAATTTGAGACATAACTTGGTCCATTCGCGTCTTTACATTACGAAACGCGGCACGAAGGCTCAACTAGCTAGTTAGACTTTTAAGAGCACTAAATAGAGTACAACGGTCCACATTGATGCTTTGGAATTGCTCAACTCTCTCCATAGAGGAGCTTTTCACGTTTTTGTGCAATTTCAAACATAACTTGGTCTACTCGCATCTTTACCTTAAGAAACGTGGCACGAAGGCTCAACTAGCAAGTTAGACTTTTAAGAGCACTAAATAGAGTGCAACGGTCCACATTGATGCTTTGGAATGGCTCAACTCTCTCCATAGAAGAGCTTTTCTCATTTTTGTGCAATTTCAAACATAACTTGGTCTATTCTCATCTTTACCTTACGAAACGTGGCACGAGGGCTCAACTAGCTAGTTAGACTATTAAGAGCACTAAATAGAGTACAACGGTCCACATTGATGCTTTGGAATTGCTCAACTCTCTCCATAGAGGCGCTTTTCACGTTTTTGTGCAATTTCACACATAACTTGGTCTATTCGCATCTTTACCTTACGAAACGTGGCACGATGGCTCAACTAGCTAGTTAGACTTTTAAGAGCACTAAATAGAGTACAACGTTCGACATTGATGCTTTGGAATTTCTCAACTCTCTCCATAGAGGAGCTTTTCACTTTTTTGTGCAATTTCAAACATAACTTGGTCTATTCGCATCTTTACCTTACGAAACGTGGAACGAAGGCAAAACTAGAAAGTTAGACTTTTAAGAGCACTAAATAGAGTACAACGGCCCACATTGATGCTTTGAAATTGCTCAACTCTCTCCATAGAAGAGCTTTTCTCGTTTTTGTGCAATTTCAAACATAATTTGGTCTATTTGCATCTTTACCTTACGAAACGTGGCACGAAGGCTCAACTAGCAAGTTACACTTTTAAGAGCACTCAATAAAGTGCAACGGTCCACATTTAGGCTTTGTAATTGCTCAACTCTCTCCATAGATGAGCTTTTCACGTCTTTGAGCAATTTGAGACATAACTTGGTCTATTCACGTCTTTACCTTAAGAAACGTGGCACGAAGGCTCAACTATCTAGTTAGACTTTTAAGAGCACTAAATAGAGTACAACGGTCCACATTGATGCTTTGGAGTTGTTCAACCCTCTCCACAGAGGAGCTTTTCACGTGTATGTGCAATTTGAGACATAACTTGGTCTATTCGCGTCTTTACCTTACGAAACGTGGCACGAAGGCTCAACTAGCAAGTTAGCCTTTTAAGAGCACTAAATAGAGTGCAACGGTCCACATTGATGCTTTGGAATGGCTCAACTCTCTCCATAGAAGAGCTTTTCTCATTGTTGTGCAATTTCAAACATAACTTGGTCTATTCTCATCTTTACCTTACGAAACGTGGCACGAAGGCTCAACTAGCTAGTTAGACTATTAAGAGCACTAAATAGAGTACAACGGTCCACATTGATGCTTTGGAATTGCTCAACTCTCTCCATAGAGGAGCTTATCACTTTTTTGTGCAATTTCAAACGTAACTTGGTCTATTCGCATCTTTACCTTACGAAACGTGGCACGAAGGCAAAACTAGCAAGTTAGACTTTTAAGAGCACTAAATAGAGTACAACGGTCCACATTGATGCTTTGGAATTGTTCAACTCTCTCCATAGAGGAGCTTTTCACGTCTTTGAGCAATTTGAGGCATAACTTGGTCTATTCACGTCTTTACCTTACGAAACGTGGCACGAAGGCTCAACTAGGTAGTTAGACTTTTAAGAGGACTAAATAGAGTACAACAGTCGACATTGATGCTGTGGAATTTCTCAACTCTCTCCATAGAGGAGCTTTTCACTTTTTTGTGCAATTTCAAACATAACTTGCTCTATTCGCATCTTTACCTTACGAAACGTGGCACGAAGGCAAAACTAGAAACTTAGACTTTTAAGAGCACTAGATAGAGTACAACGGTCCACATTGATGCTTTGGAATTGCTGAACTCTCTCCATAGAAGAGCTTTTCTCATTTTTGTGCAATTTCAAACATAATTTGGTCTATTCGCATCTTTACCTTATGAAACGTGGCACGAAGGCTCAACTAGCAAGTTAGACTTTTAAGAGCACTCAATAAAGTGCAACGGTCCACATTTAGGCTTTGTAATTGCTCAACTCTCTCCATAGAGGAGCTTTTCACGTCTTTAAGCAATTTGAGACATAACTTGGTCTATTCACGTCTTTACCTTACGAAACGTGGCACGAAGGCTCAACTATCTAGTTAGACTTTTAAGAGCACTAAATAGAGTACAACGGTCCACATTGATGCTTTAGAGTTGTTCAACCCTCTCCACAGAGGAGCTTTTCACGTGTATGTGCAATTTGAGACATAACTTGGTCTATTCGCGTCTTTACCTTACGAAACGTGGCACGAAGGCTCAACTAGCAAGTTAGCCTTTTAAGAGCACTAAATAGAGTGCAACGGCCCACATTGATGCTTTGCAATGGCTCAACTCTCTCCATAGAAGAGCTTTTCTCATTTTTGTGCAATTTCAAACATAATTTGGTCTATTTGCATCTTTACCTTACGAAACGTGGCACGAAGGCTCAACTAGCAAGTTAGACTTTTAAGAGCACTCAATAAAGTGCAACGGTGCACATTTATGCTTTGGAATTGCTCAACTCTCTCCATACAGGAGCTTTTTGTTGGACCTATGGTCCTATATGTCTAATTTTGATGATATTAAATCATTTATAAATCATAATGAAACATTAAAGCAATATTTGATTTATATGAATTGAATTTAAATGACTATATGTTTTTGAGATAGTGCTGGAAATTAAGTTTTGAAAACAACATACATGAACTAAGTTAGAGCATTAATTTTCCAATTATCATATCTTAACCAACTTAGGTCCAAATGACTTGAAACTTGAATCACATATACATGAAGGTTTAATATATGTTCTAGGACTATAATCATGAGAAATTAAGTGCATCACATATATATTTGGTCATATGCTTAAATTCCGCCAAAACTAGGTTTTACCTAATTTTGTGCATATGTGTTCTTTGTGAACGTGGTGAACCAAATGAACTCCGATTTAAATGAAATTTCGTGTGCATCTTAGTTTCATCACTATGAACATATTTGATTTAGTAAAGTTCAAGAGAAAAGGTCATTTACACTGAGTTTGCAAAATGACTTTGAATTTACACTTAGAATTTATCGGTTTTACTATTAGTGATCTAATTGCTTGGTTGAGTGACCAAACGATTTCCAATTGTTATGAAATTTTACATGGACATTCTAATACATATAAAATGATTTATCATGCAGTAATATGAATTTTCTGGGTTGTTTTTCTAATGTAATTAACCTATGCGCTCTATATGAAGCTCTTTGAGCTTACATGCAATTGGGGAGTTCTACCTCCTATTTCCTTGTAGGTTAATCATCATTGTGGTCTCATATGCCTCAAAATTCAGTATGTTCAAGAGTGGTCGAAGTCCAGTTTCTAAGAATGAGCTTGGAGCTCTAGGAAACTATGAAAAATCCTATATTTGCCAACTTTCCACTAAGGCACTTAATCAAGTTGAATGAATCAAACATTGAGGCTATTGGTTGTGGTCTTCATGGAGATACAACTCTTTTCAATCATATGAGACAAACCTTGTCCTCTCTATCATTAGTGATATATTCTTGTTTGACATTTTCACTCAAGACATGTGCTACCAAGAAAGTTAGGTTGGTGCAATCAAACAAGATCCTTGACATTTTCACTCAAGACATGTGCTATCAAGAAAGTTATGTTGGTGCAATCAAACAAGATCCTTGACTAAGGGATCACTTTTGAAGTCTTTGATTTAAAATGAAGGGACAAGATGGCATAGTACAATCTACATCCATGGCTGAGAATTAAAGAGAGTTTGAATGGTCAAGATTTGAAGACATACATTGATCAAATGGTTGTGCATAAGACAACTTTCTTGCTTGCAATTTTTGACTTAAAAAAGGGAGCATGTGCAACGTCTATATGCTCTATGGTGGAGATTTGTTTGCTCAAATCATCAATGACCAAGATTAGGAGCTGCAATGGATGGTAGAGATCAACTCTTGAAATTTGATCCAATGGCTGCAAGCATAGGAGAGAATTGTTTTTAAAAGAGGATCTTCCCTTTCATACAACTTGGAGAAGCAAATTGAAAATTATCCTTGAGAGAAACCTCTTGCTATCAAGTTCATCAATCATCAAGCTTTCTTGCTATTTGCTACAACAATCTTCTCCAATACAAGCCTCTACAATCAAGGACTTCTCACTACTCTTGCTTTTGCAAAAGGGAAGTTCCTATATCCTTTAGGCTTTGTTTACTTACAATCTAAACCTCTCTTGTTCTTAAAATCCTATCTTTGAGAGTGTTGCTGTAATCTTGAGAGTTCCATACCAAATACCTTTGAGGTAACCTGTGAGAACCTTGGCTGAAAATCCCATTGAGAAATTCCCTTTGTTAGGGGAAATTGTAAACATTGAAGTTTGAGGGAGTTCTTAGAAACCCTTGGTGTAAGGAGTTTTGTGGGTCTCTTAAAACCACACCTTAGTGGAGTTGGGAAAATCCTAGGTTGGTGAATCTAGGTAGTAGACGTAGGAGAAGGGTCTCCGAACTACTATAAATCGCTGTGTTGATTTCTTTGTTTACTTGTTTATATTTACTACTTGTTTCAAACTGCAGGATTTTCAAAACCCTAATCTGTCCGAGATTAGCAGACTGCCTTAAACTTTGAATTTTGATCTGAAATTTTGATATAGTGTTTACTAAGGTGTTGTGACATTGCATATAAAATTTTGTTGCATTTTGACATCATTTGATAGGTAAAATCTGAGTTGAAAAATCTGTGTGCAGTGTGTTGCTTGAAAATCTGTTTTGTGCAATTCTTGATTATTTGATATTTGGTCATTCACTATATTGTATCACATCTTGCATTGGATTGAATATTGATTAGGAAAATCATTAGAGTCCAAATTTGTGTGCTACTTGTTAATTGCCATTAATTTGTTTAAATTGAAAAAGGGATTCCAATTGGAATTTGGGGACACAATTCACCCCCCCTCTTGTGTTAAACTCGATCCGTCAATTGGTATCGGAGCAGGTTAGCTAAAACTAGGAGTTATATCCTATTTGGCATATTTATGGCAAATATTAATTCCTATGGTGAGGCCGAAGGCCTATCCATGAATAGACCACCATTTTTCAATGGCTTGCAATACGGTTTTTGGAAAAATAGGATGAAAATTTTTATAAATTCCATTGATTATGATTTGTGGGAAGTTGTAGAGAATGGTCCTTATGTTCCTAGGAAACTTTTGGGTGATGAGATGGTAGATAAGGAAAAGAGTGAGTTTACTAAGGAAGATAAGAGATTACTTAACCTAAATAATAAGGCAATCAACACTTTGCACATTGCACTTATTAGGAGTGAATTTGATTACATAGCTCAATGTAAGAGTGCAAAGGAGATTTGGGATATGTTAGAGTTGAAGCATGAAGGAACAAGTCAAGTGAAGGACTCTAAGATAAACATGCTAGTCACCGAGTTTGAGACCTTTAGAATGAAGAAGGGTGAGAGCATTAGGGAGATGTTTTCTAGACTTACTTGCATATGTAATGAATTAGAAGCCTTAAACAAACCATATGAGGAAGTTGATAAGGTCCAAAAGATCCTTAGGAGTTTACCTAGGATTTGGAAAGATAAGGTAGTAGCCATTAAAGAGGCTAAAGATCTTAGGAAGCTTAAGATAGAGGAATTAATAGGAAGTCTAATGACACATGAGTTGGAGATGTCAAGATTAGATGAGGAAGATGCACCACCTAAGAAAAATGGCTTAGCTCTTAGGATCAATAGTGACACTAGTTCGGATTCTAGTGATGATGATAGTGAAATAGGGGCAGCCCTATTAGCTAAGCATTTCAAGAAGTTCTTGAAGATGAACAAACGTGGAGGATTCAAGAATAGAAAGGCTTTTAAAGAAAAGAGAGAGGAGAAAGAGAAAGAAAAGAGTACTTGCTTTAAGTGTGGCAAAGTAGGTCACTTTATGGCCGATTGTCCTAAGCTTCAAAAGAAGAAGCATAAGGAATATAGAGAGAAAGAGAAGAAGAAGGACAAAGGGAAGAAGGAGAAGAAGGCATTCAAGGCCACTTGGGATGATTCTTCATCATCATCTTCAAGTGATAGTGAAGAGGAACTCCAAGCCAACTTGTGTCTCATGGAAAATGAGGAAGAAGAAGTGTCCTCATCAAATTCGGATGAGATGGTAACATCTTCTAAACCTTCTTATGATGAGCTCTCTTGTGTTTATGATGAACTTTATATTGCTTATGAGAAATTGATGCATAAACACAAGCATGCTAAGAAAGAAGTTAGTAGACTTTCTAAAGTAGAAAAAATGCATCTAAATGAGTGTTGTGATTTGAAATCTAAATATGATGATGTATGTTTTTCACTTGATGCATTAGTTCAAGAAAATGAGGATTTAAAAAATCAATTGAAAACATGTGTTAATTCTAGTAACATTGCATCATCTAGCAATTCACATGACTTAGATGCTTTGCATGCTAGGATTCATGAGCTAGAAGGTGAGTTGGATACATGGAATGATCATGAGTGCATTATTATGCCTAACTCATCTTCTCTACAAAAAGAGCTTGATATGGCCAATGAAAAATACAATATGCTTGAAAAACAATTTTCAAAATTTTCTATGAGTTCTTCTAAATTGGATGAACTTCTTGCATCTCAAAGATATTATCTTGACAAGAGTGGATTAGGATATGATCCTATGAAACTTAAGGACACCCTAGAGGCTAAGGAGGCCACGGTCAATGTGAACAAAAATGGTACCTACCCCAAGGGTAAGGCTAATGTTCCTAAGGGAACTACACCTAGGAAGAGAAAAGTTTATGTGAAGAAGGTTTGGGTGCCTAAAGGGTTGAATGACTTTGAAAAGAAAGCATATGTGATGAGAACTTTCAAAATTGATGCATATGCCTTTATTGCTACTAACCCCAAAGGATCCAAAGTTTGGATACCTAAGGTATATTTAACATGTGTTTATCTAGGTGTGCTTAAAATCCAAATCCGAATCATGCAAATGGTATTTGGATAGTGGTTGTTCTAGACACATGACGGGAGATGCTTCATTATTCACATCCTTTGAAGCAAAGAAGAATGGAGGATTTGTGACCTTTGGAGACAAGGTCAAAGGTAAGATCCTAGGCTTGGGATCCATAGGTAACTCTTCTTTCTCCCTTAGTGAAGTAAGATTGGTTGAAAATTTATCTTTTAATTTATTGAGTGTTAGTCATTTAGCCGATAAAGGCTTTGATATTCTTTTCAAAAATGATAAATGTTATGTGTTTGATGTTTATGGTAATGTTGTGAAATTAGGAAGTAGAAGTGGTGATATGTATGTAATGCATTTTGATGCTATGAAAAATTCTAAAATATCTTGCTTGCTTGCTAAGAATGATGATGCTTTGCATTGGCATAGAAGATTAGGTCATATCGGAATGTCTACATTGAAAAAGTTGTGTGCCAATGAACTTATTAGAGGATTGCCTAAGTTAAATTTCAATGTTGAACATGTTTGTGATGTTTGTGTTAGGGGTAAACAAACTAAAGAGTCTTTTAAGCCTAAACTTGATATTAGTACTTCTAGGCCTCTAGAATTGTTACATATGGATTTATTTGGTCCTAGTAGAGTTAGGAGTCTAGGTGGAAAATACTATGCATTTGTTATTATGGATGATTATACTAGATTTACATGGTGTTTGTTTCTTGTGCATAAAAGTGATGCATTGCATGCTTTTGAAAACTTACTTAGGAGATTGCAAAATGAGCATAACTTAAAAGTTTCAAAAATTAGAAGTGACCATGGAGGTGAATTTGAAAATGCTAATTTTGATTCTTTGTGTGCTTCTTTTGGTATTAAACATGAGTTTAGTGCTCCTAGGACACCTCAACAAAATGGGGTTGTAGAAAGGAAGAATAGAACTTTACAAGAACTAGGAAGAACCATGCTTCTAGAATATAATCTTCCTAAATATTTTTGGGCCGAAGCTACTAGTAATGCATGTTATGTGAGTAATAGACTTAGCATTAGAAAATGATTAAAGAAAACTCCTTATGAACTCTTGTATGGCAAGAAACCTAAAGTAGATTACTTTAAGGTTTTTGGTGCTAAATGTTTTATTTTAAATACCAAAGACAATTTGGATAAATTTGATGCAAAGAGTGACATTGGAATATTTTTAGGATATTCATCATCATCTAAAGCATATAGAGTATTTAACTCTAGAACTAAAATTGTGGAAGAAAGTGTAAATGTTAAATTCGATGATATGACCACACTTGCTCCAAATGTTCGTGTAGAAAATAATTTTTCAGATTTGGAACATCCTTTGAAGCACAAAAATGAAGTTACACATGGAGTACAATTACTAGAAGAAGATGAAGATGATGTCCCTTTGGTGGAGAACTTAAGGGAGATGAATATCTCAAATAAAGAAACACCACCAAATGAAGAAAGTGAAGGTGAACCCGAGGGAAATGAAGAACCAAAAGAAGCTGAAAATGCTATGGAACAACCGGGTGTTCACAAATACAAGGTGATGAAGTCTCATCTAAAAGAACTAATTATTGGAGACTTGCATCAAGGAAGGCAACTAAGAGCCAAAAGGGACTCTACGGTCAATTCTAATCCTTTAAACTCTTTTGCCATGCTTTCTTTAGTAGAGCCTAAAAATGTACGTGATGCTTTGCATGATGATGATTGGGTGTATGCCATGCAAGAGGAGTTAGAACAATTTGAGAGAAGTAAGGTTTGGACTCTTTGTCCTAAACCTAAAGACCACACCATTATAGGAACAAAATGGGTCTATAGGAATAAGATGGATGAAAATGGTAATGTAACTAGGAACAAAGCTAGATTAGTGGCCCAAGGATATTGCCAAGAAGAGGGCATTGACTTTGATGAAACCTTTGCACCGGTTGCAAGGTTAGAGGCTATTAGATTATTGCTTGCATTTGCATGTTACAAAAGTATCAAACTTTTTCAAATGGATGTGAAAAGTGCATTTTTAAATGGTGTGATAAATGAGGAAGTTTATGTTAAACAACCTCCCGGATTTGAAAGTAAGAAATTTTCAAACCATGTTTACAAACTAGACAAGGCTTTATATGGTTTAAAACAAGCTCCTAGAGCTTGGTATGAAAGATTGTCTAAGTTCTTGCTTGAAAATGGTTTTCAATGTGGTAGTATTGATGATACTTTGTTTATTAAATACAAAGGTCTTGATATGCTAATTGTGCAAATATATGTTGATGATATTGTGTTTGGTGCTACATTAGAATCTATGTGTGAAGATTTTGCATTATGCATGAAGAATGAATTTGAAATGAGTATGATGGGTGAGTTGACTTTCTAGGTTTACAAATTAAACAAACCCCACTTGGCACTCACATTAGTCAAACTAAGTATACAAATGAGATATTAAAAAGGTTTGGCATGGATATTTCTAAAGGTTCATCCACACCTATGGGAGTGGGAACCAAATTAGAACCCGACCTAGATGGTAATGATGTTGATCAAAAGAGATATAGGTCAATGATTGGTAGTTTACTTTACTTGACCGCATCTAGGCCCGATATTATGTTTAGTGTTTGCATGTGTGCAAGATTTCAATCTAATCCTAAGCAAACACATCTCATGGCCATAAAGAAGATTCTTAGGTACTTAAAAGACACACCTTCCCTAGGGTTGTGGTATGATAAGAAATCTTCATTTGACTTGCATTCATTTGTAGATGCCGACTTTGCGGGTTGCAAAATAAATAGGAAAAGTACTAGTGGTACTTGTCAATACCTAGGAAATATGCTCATATCTTGGTTCTCCAAGAAGCAAACATGTGTTGCTTTGAGCACTACCGAAGCCGAATATATGGCTATTGGTAGTTGTACTTGCCAATTGCTTTGGATTAAACAACAAATGCTTGATTTTAATATGGAATTTTCAAACATTCCAATTCTTTGTGATAACATAAGTGCCATACATTTGTCTAAGAATCCTAGATATCATGGTAAAGCTAAGCATATAGACATTAGACATCATTTCATTAGAGATCATGTTGCTAAAAAGAGCATTGTGCTTGAACATGTAGAAGGGGAACATAATATTGCCGATTTGTTCACTAAACCTTTAGCTAAGGATAGATTCATAAAACTAAGAAATGCATTGGGTTTGTGTGAAGCACCTTGAGTGCATATTACTTGAATACATATCCTTGTTTGATTGATATCCCAAGATTGAACT
This sequence comes from Tripterygium wilfordii, assembly GCF_013401445.1. Classification (NCBI taxonomy): domain Eukaryota; kingdom Viridiplantae; phylum Streptophyta; class Magnoliopsida; order Celastrales; family Celastraceae; genus Tripterygium; species Tripterygium wilfordii. Next base: position 8,318,084 of record NC_052253.1, read on the forward strand.
TGAATGCTTATTATATTTTCTTGGTGATATGTGCTTATAAGCTAAATGTATAAATTGGTATGCATGATTGAAGGGGGAGTAACCTAGTGTCATTAGGAGGCCATGGGTCACTTAGTGTGATAGGCTCCAAATTAGGTCACTTAGGTTCTATTAGTTCAATTGGTGTGTTGCCATGACTATTTGTTGATGAGAACTAGTTTTGATATTATTTGAAGTATGTTTATGGTCTTAAATCACTTTTGTGATAAAATCTCAAAAATGCTTATAAATCTTTTACAAAACTTGCATCAACCCCTTAGTTCTCCACTTTTTGATTTATTACAAAAAGGGGGAGAGACATGATGATAAATTGCATTAAAATCATTTGCCAAAATGCATATATAGGCATAACTTAAGGGGGAGTGTATATGCCATGATTGGGAGAGAATAGATGTTAAAGTAAGGGGGAGCTAAGCTTACTTAACTAAAGTTGTATATGAGTTTCAAAAGTGTTTTAAATTGATATCATTAAACTTTTTAATGCACTTTGAATTGATATTAAATTCAATTACAATCAAATAGACATTTATATCATGCATGTTTTGTAATCATCAAAAAGGGGGAGATTGTTGGACCTATGGTCCTATATGTCTAATTTTGATGATATTAAATCATTTATAAATGATAATGAAACATTAAAGCAATATTTGATTTATATGAATTGAATTTAAATGACTATATGTTTTTGAGATAGTGCTGGAAATTAAGTTTTGAAAACAAACATACATGAACTAAGTTAGAGCATTAATTTTCCAATTATCATATCTTAACCAACTTAGGTCCAAATGACTTGAAACTTGAATCACATATACATGAAGGTTTAATATATGTTCTAGGACTATAATCATGAGAAATTAAGTGCATCACATATATATTTGGTCATATGCTTAAATTCCGCCAAAACTAGGTAAAACCTAATTTTGTGCATATGTGTTCTTTGTGAACGTGGTGAACCAAATGAACTCCGATTTAAATGAAATTTCGTGTGCATCTTAGTTTCATCACTATGAACATATTTGATTTAGTAAAGTTCAAGAGAAAAGGTCATTTACACTGAGTTTGCAAAATGACTTTGAATTTACACTTAGAATTTATCGGTTTTACTATTAGTGATCTAATTGCTTGGTTGAGTGACCAAACGATTTCCAATTGTTATGAAATTTTACATGGACATTCTAATACATATAAAATGATTTATCATGCAGTAATATGAATTTTCTGGGTTGTTTTTCTAATGTAATTAACCTATGCGCTCTATATGAAGCTCTTTGAGCTTACATGCAATTGGGGAGTTCTACCTCCTATTTCCTTGTAGGTTAATCATCATTGTGGTCTCATATGCCTCAGAATTCAGTATGTTCAAGAGTGGTCGAAGTCCAGTTTCTAAGAATGAGCTTGGAGCTCTAGGAAACTATGAAAAATCCTATATTTGCCAACTTTCCACTAAGGCACTTAATCAAGTTGAATGAATCAAACATTGAGGCTATTGGTTGTGGTCTTCATGGAGATACAACTCTTTTCAATCATATGAGACAAACCTTGTCCTCTCTATCATTAGTGATATATTCTTGTTTGACATTTTCACTCAAGACATGTGCTACCAAGAAAGTTAGGTTGGTGCAATCAAACAAGATCCTTGACATTTTCACTCAAGACATGTGCTATCAAGAAAGTTATGTTGGTGCAATCAAACAAGATCCTTGACTAAGGGATCACTTTTGAAGTCTTTGATTTAAAATGAAGGGACAAGATGGCATAGTACAATCTACATCCATGGCTGAGAATTAAAGAGAGTTTGAATGGTCAAGATTTGAAGACATACATTGATCAAATGGTTGTGCATAAGACAACTTTCTTGCTTGCAATTTTTGACTTAAAAAAGGGAGCATGTGCAACGTCTATATGCTCTATGGTGGAGATTTGTTTGCTCAAATCATCAATGACCAAGATTAGGAGCTGCAATGGATGGTAGAGATCAACTCTTGAAATTTGATCCAATGGCTGCAAGCATAGGAGAGAATTGCCTTTAAAAGAGGATCTTCCCTTTCATACAACTTGGAGAAGCAAATTGAAAATTATCCTTGAGAGAAACCTCTTGCTATCAAGTTCATCAATCATCAAGCTTTCTTGCTATTTGCTACAACAATCTTCTCCAATACAAGCCTCTACAATCAAGGACTTCTCACTACTCTTGCTTTTGCAAAAGGGAAGTTCCTATATCCTTTGGGCTTTGTTTACTTACAATCTAAACCTCTCTTGTTCTTAAAATCCTATCTTTGAGAGTGTTGCTGTAATCTTGAGAGTTCCATACCAAATACCTTTGAGGTAACCTGTGAGAACCTTGGCTGAAAATCCCATTGAGAAATTCCCTTTGTTAGGGGAAATTGTAAACATTGAAGTTTGAGGGAGTTCTTAGAAACCCTTGGTGTAAGGAGTTTTGTGGGTCTCTTAAAACCACACCTTAGTGGAGTTGGGAAAATCCTAGGTTGGTGAATCTAGGTAGTAGACGTAGGAGAAGGGTCTCCGAACTACTATAAATCGCTGTGTTGATTTCTTTGTTTACTTGTTTATATTTACTACTTGTTTCAAACTGCAGGATTTTCAAAACCCTAATCTGTCTGAGATTAGCAGACTGCCTTAAACTTTGAATTTTGATCTGAAATTTTGATATAGTGTTTATTAAGGTGTTGTGACATTGCATATAAAATTTCGTTTCATTTTGACATCATTTGATAGGTAAAATCTGAGTTGAAAAATCTGTGTGCAGTGTGTTGCTTGAAAATCTGTTTTGTGCAATTCTTGATTATTTGATATTTGGTCATTCACTATATTGTATCACATCTTGCATTGGATTGAATATTGATTAGGAAAATCATTAGAGTCCAAATTTGTGTGCTACTTGTTAATTGCCATTAATTTGTTTAAATTGAAAAAGGGATTCCAATTGGAATTTGGGGACACAATTCACCCCCCCTCTTGTGTTAAACTCGATCCGTCACTTTTCACGTCTTTGAGCAATTTGAGACATAACTTGGTCTATTCACGTCTTTACCTTACGAAACGTGGCACGAAGGCTCAACTAGCTAGTTAGACTTTTAAGAGCACTAAATAAAGTACAACGGTCCACATTGATGCTTTGGAATTGCCCAACTCTCTCCATAAAGGCGCTTTTCACGTTTTTGTGCAATTTCACACATAACTTGGTCCATTCGCATCTTTACCTTACGAAACGTGGCACGATGGCTCAACTAGCTAGTTAGACTTTTAAGAGCACTAAATAGAGTACAACGGTCCACATTGATGCTTTGGAATTGTTCAACTCTCTCCATAGAGGAGCTTTTCACGTCTTTGAGCAATTTGAGGCATAACTTGGTCTATTCACGTCTTTACCTTACGAAACGTGGCACGAAGGTTTAACTAGGTAGTTAGACTTTTAAGAGCACTAAATAGAGTACAACGGTCGACATTTATGCTTTGGAATTTCTCAACCCTCTCCATAGAGGAGCTTTTCACTTTTTTGTGCAATTTCTAACATAACTTGCTCTATTCGCATCTTTACCTTACGAAACGTGGCACGAAGGCAAAACTAGAAAGTTAGACTTTTAAGAGCACTAGATAGAGTACAACGGTCTACATTGATGCTTTGGAATTGCTGAACTCTCTCCATAGAAGAGCTTTTCTCAGTTTTGTGCAATTTCAAACATAATTTGGTCTATTCGCATCTTTACATTACGAAACGTGGCACGAAGGCTCAACTAGCAAGTTAGACTTTTAAGAGCCCTCAATAAAGTGCAACGGTCCACATTTAGGCTTTGTAATTGCTCAACTCTCTCCATAGAGGAGCTTTTCACGTCTTTGAGCAATTTGAGACATAACTTGGTCTATTCACGTCTTTACCTTACGAAACGTGGCACGAAGGCTCAACTATCTAGTTAGACTTTTAAAAGCACTAAATAGAGTACAACGGTCCACATTGATGCTTTGGAGTTGTTCAACCCTCTCCACAGAGGAGCTTTTCACGTGTATGTGCAATTTGAGACATAACTTGGTCTATTCGCGTCTTTACCTTACGAAACGCGGCACGAAGGCTCAACTAGCTAGTTAGACTTTTAAGAGCACTAAATAGAGTACAACGGTCCACATTGATGCTTTGGAATTGCTCAACTCTCTCCATAGAGGAGCTTTTCACGTTTTTGTGCAATTTCAAACATAACTTGGTCTACTCGCATCTTTACCTGAAGAAACGTGGCACGAAGGCTCAACTAGCAAGTTAGACTTTTAAGAGCACTAAATAGAGTGCAACGGTCCACATTGATGCTTTGGAATGGCTCAACTCTCTCCATAGAAGAGCTTTTCTCATTTTTGTCAAATTTCAAACATAACTTGGTCTATTCTCATCTTTACCTTACGAAACGTGGCACGAGGGCTCAACTAGCTAGTTAGACTATTAAGAGCACTAAATAGAGTACAACGGTCCACATTGATGCTTTGGAATTGCTCAACTCTCTCCATAGAGGCGCTTTTCACGTTTTTGTGCAATTTCACACATAACTTGGTCTATTCGCATCTTTACCTTACGAAACGTGGCACGATGGCTCAACTAGCTAGTTAGACTTTTAAGAGCACTAAATAGAGTACAACGGTCCACATTGATGCTTTGGAATTGCTCAACTCTCTCCATAGAGGAGCTTTTCACGTCTTTGAGCAATTTGAGGCATAACTTGGTCTATTCACGTCTTTACCTTACGAAACGTGGCACGAAGGCTCAACTAGCTAGTTAGACTTTTAAGAGCACTAAATAGAGTACAACGTTCGACATTGATGCTTTGGAATTTCTCAACTCTCTCCATAGAGGAGCTTTTCACTTTTTTGTGCAATTTCAAACATAACTTGGTCTATTCGCATCTTTACCTTACGAAACGTGGAACGAAGGCAAAACTAGAAAGTTAGACTTTTAAGAGCACTAAATAGAGTACAACGGCCCACATTGATGCTTTGGAATTGCTCAACTCTCTCCATAGAAGAGCTTTTCTCGTTTTTGTGCAATTTCAAACATAATTTGGTCTATTCGCATCTTTACCTTACGAAACGTGGCACGAAGGCTCAACTAGCAAGTTACACTTTTAAGAGCACTCAATAAAGTGCAACGGTCCACATTTAGGCTTTGGAATTGCTCAACTCTCTCCATACAGGAGCTTTTCACGTCTTTGAGCAATTTGCGACATAACTTGGTCTATTCACGTCTTTTCCATACGAAACGTGGCACGAAGGCTCAACTAGCTAGTTAGACTTTTAAGAGCACTAAATAAAGTACAACGGTCCACATTGATGCTTTGGAATTGCTCAACTCTCTCGATAGAGGCGCTTTTCACGTTTTTGTGCAATTTCACACATAACTTGGTCTATTCGCATCTTTACCTTACGAAACGTGGCACGATGGCTCAACTAGCTAGTTAGACTTTTAAGAGCACTAAATAGAGTACAACGGTCCACATTGATGCTTTGGAATTGTTCAACTCTCTCCATAGAGGAGCTTTTCACGTCTTTGAGCAATTTGAGGCATAACTTGGTCTATTCACGTCTTTACCTTACGAAACGTGGCACGAAGGCTCAACTAGGTAGTTAGACTTTTATGAGCACTAAATAGAGTACAACGGTCGACATTTATACTTTGGAATTTCTCAACTCTCTCCATAGAGGAGCTTTTCACTTTTTTGTGCAATTTCAAACATAACTTGCTCTATTCGCATCTTTACCTTACGAAACGTGGCACGAAGGCAAAACTAGAAAGTTAGACTTTTAAGAGCACTAGATAGAGTACAACGGTCTACATTGACGCTTTGGAATTGCTGAACTCTCTCCATAGAAGAGCTTTTCTCATTTTTGTGCAATTTCAAACATAATTTGGTCTATTCGCATCTTTACGTTACGAAACGTGGCACGAAGACTCAACTAGCAAGTTAGACTTTTAAGAGCACTCAATAAAGTGCAACGGTGCACATTTAGGCTTTGGAATTGCTCAACTCTCTCCATACAGGAGCTTTTCACGTCTTTGAGCAATTTGAGACATAACTTGGTCTATTCACGTCTTTACCTTACGAAACGTGGCACGAAGGCTCAACTAGCTAGTTAGACTTTTAAGAGCACTAAATAGAGTACAACGGTCCACATTGATGCTTTGGAATTGCTCAACTCTCTCCATAGAGGCGCTTTTCACGTTTTTGTGCAATTTCATACATAACTTGGTCTATTCGCATCTTTACCTTACGAAACGTGGCACGAAAGCAAAACTAGCAAGTTAGACTTTTAAGAGCACTAAATAGAGCACAACGGTCCACATTGATGCTTTCGAATTGCTCAACTCTCTCCATAGAGGAGCTTTTCACTTTTTTCTGCAATTTCAAACATAACTTGGTCTATTCGCATCTTTACCTTACGAAACGTGGCACGAAAGCAAAACTAGCAAGTTAGACTTTTAAGAGCACTAAATAGAGCACAACGGTCCACATTGATGCTTTGGAATTGCTCAACTCTCTGCATACAGGAGCTTTTCACGTCTTTGAGCAATTTGAGGCATAACTTGGTCTATTCACGTCTTTACCTTACGAAACGTGGCACGAAGGCTCAACTAGGTAGTTAGACTTTTAAGAGCACTAAATAGAGTACAACGGTTGACATTGATGCTTTGGAATTTCTCCACTCTCTCTATAGAGAAGCTTTTCACTTTTTTGTGCAATTTCAAACGTAACGTGGTCTATTCGCATCTTTACCTTACGAAACGTGGCACGAAGGGAGAAATAGCAAGTTAGACTTTTAAGAGCACTAGTTAGAGTACAACGGTCCACATTGATGCTTTGGAATTCCTCAACTCTCTCCATAGAAGAGCTTTTCTTGTTTATGTGCAATTTCAAACATAATTTCGTCTATTCGCATCTTTACCTTACGAAACGTGGCACGAAGGCTCAACTAGCAAGTTAGACTTTTAAGAGCACTCAATAAAGTGCAACGGTCCACATTTAGGCTTTGTAATTGCTCAACTCTCTCCATAGAGGAGCTTTTCACGTCTTTGAGCAATTTGAGACATAACTTGGTCTATTCACGTCTTTACCTTACGAGACGTGGCACGAAGGCTCAACTATCTAGCTAGACTTTTAAGAGCACTAAATAGAGTACAACGGTCCACATTGATTCTTTGGAATTGCTCAACTCTCTCCATAGAGGCGCTTTTCACGTTTTTGTGTAATTTCACACGTAACTTGGTCTATTCGCATCGTTACCTTACGAAACGTGGCACGAAGGCTCAATTAGCTAGTTAGACTTTTAAGAGCACTAAATAGAGTACAACGGTCCACATTGATGCTTTGGAATTGCTCAACTCTATCCATAGAGGAGATTTTCACTTTTTTGTGCAATTTCAAACATAACTTGGTCTATTCGCATCTTTACCTTACGAAACGTGGCACGAAGGCAAAACTAGCGAGTTAGACTTTTAAGAGCACTAAATAGAGTACAACGGTCCACATTGATGCTTTGGAATTGCTCAACTCTCTCCATAGAAGAGCTTTTCTCATTTTTGTGCAATTTCAAACATAACTTGGTCTATTCTCATCTTTACCTTACGAAATGCGGCATGAAAGCTCAACTAGCTAGTTAGACTTTTAAGAGCACTCAATAAAATGCAACGGTCCACATTTAGGCTTTGTAATTGCTCAACTCTCTCCATAGAGGAGATTTTCACGCTTGTGAGCAATTTGAGACATAACTTGGTCTATTCACGTCTTTACCTTAAGAAACGTGGCACGAAGGCTCAACTATCTAGTTAGACTTTTAAGAGCACTAAATAGAGTACAACGGTCCACATTGATGCTTTGTAATTGTTCAACCCTCTCCACAGAGAAGCTTTTCACGTGTATGTGCAATTTGAGACGTAACTTGGTCTATTCGCGTCTTTACCTTACGAAACGTTGCACGAAGGCTCAACTAGCAAGTTAGCCTTTTAAGAGCACTAAATAGAGTGCAACGGTCCACATTGATGCTTTGGAATTGCTCAACTCTCTCCAAACAAGAGCTTTTCACGTCTTTGAGCAATTTGAGACATAACTTGGTCTATTCACGTCTTTACCTTACGAAACGTGGCACGAAGGCTCAACTAGCTAGTTAGACTTTTAAGAGCACTAAATAGAGTACAACGGTCCACATTGATGCTTTGGAATTGCTCAACTCTCTCCATTGAGGCGCTTTTCACGTTTTTGTGCAATTTCATACATTACTTGGTCCATTCGCATCTTTACCTTACGAAACGTGGCACGAAAGCTCAACTAGCTAGTTAGACTTTTAAGCGCACTAAATAGAGTACAACGGTCCACATTGATGCTTTGGAGTTGCTCAACTCTCTCCATATAGGAGCTTTTCACTTTTTTGTGCAATTTCAAACATAACTTGGTCTATTCGCATCTTTACCTTACGAAACGTGACACGAAGGCAAAACTAGCAAGTTAGACTTTTAAGAGCACTAAATAGAGTACAACGATGCACATTGATGCTTTGGAATTGCTCAACTCTCTCCATAGAAGAGCTTTTCTCATTTTTGTGCAATTTCAAACAGAACTTGGTCTATTCTCATCTTTACCTTGCGAAACGTGGCACAAAAGCTCAACTAGCTAGTTAGACTTTTAAGACCACTCAATAAAGTGCAACGGTCCACATTTATGCTTTGTAATTGCTCAACTCTCTCCATAGAGGAGATTTTCACGTCTGTGAGCAATTTGAGACATAACTTGGTCTATTCACGTCTTTACCTTAAGAAACGTGGCACGAAGGCTCAACTATCTAGTTAGACTTTTAAGAGCACTAAATAGAGTACAACGGTCCACATTGATGCTTTGTAATTGTTCAACCCTCTCCACAGAGAAGCTTTTCACGTGTATGTGCAATTTGAGACGTAACTTGGTCTATTCGCGTCTTTACCTTACGAAACGTTGCACGAAGGCTCAACTAGCAAGTTAGCCTTTTAAGAGCACTAAATAGAGTGCAACGGTCCACATTGATGCTTTGGAATTGCTCAACTCTCTCCAAACAATAGCGTTTCACGTCTTTGAGCAATTTGAGACATAACTTGGTCTATTCACGTCTTTACCTTACGAAACGTGGCACGAAGGCTCAACTAGCTAGTTAGACTTTTAAGAGCACTAAATAGAGTACAACGGTCCACATTGATGCTTTGGAATTGCTCAACTCTCTCCATAGAGGCGCTTTTCACGTTTTTGTGCAATTTCATACATAACTTGGTCCATTCGCATCTTTACCTTACGAAACGTGGCACGAAGGCTCAACTAGCTAGTTAGACTTTTAAGCGCACTAAATAGAGTACAACGGTCCACATTGATGCTTTGGAGTTGCTCAACTCTCTCCATATAGGAGCTTTTCACTTTTTTGTGCAATTCCAAACATAACTTGGTCTATTCGCATCTTTACCTTACGAAACGTGACACGAAGGCAAAACTAGCAAGTTAGACTTTTAAGAGCACTAAATAGAGTACAACGATGCACATTGATGCTTTGGAATTGCTCAACTCTCTCCATAGAAGAGCTTTTCTCATTTTTGTGCAATTTCAAACAGAACTTGGTCTATTCTCATCTTTACCTTGCGAAACGTGGCACAAAAGCTCAACTAGCTAGTTAGACTTTTAAGACCACTCAATAAAGTGCAACGGTCCACATTTATGCTTTGTAATTGCTCAACTCTCTCCATAGAGGAGATTTTCACGTCTGTGAGCAATTTGAGACATAACTTGGTCTATTCACGTCTTTACCTTAAGAAACGTGGCACGAAGGCTCAACTATCTAGTTAGACTTTTAAGAGCACTAAATAGAGTACAACGGTCCACATTGATGCTTTGTAATTGTTCAACCCTCTCCACAGAGAAGCTTTTCACGTGTATGTGCAATTTGAGACGTAACTTGGTCTATTCGCGTCTTTACCTTACGAAACGTTGCACGAAGGCTCAACTAGCAAGTTAGCCTTTTAAGAGCACTAAATAGAGTGCAACGGTCCACATTGATGCTTTGGAATTGCTCAACTCTCTCCAAACAAGAGCGTTTCACGTCTTTGAGCAATTTGAGACATAACTTGGTCTATTCACGTCTTTACCTTACGAAACGTGGCACGAAGGCTCAACTAGCTAGTTAGACTTTTAAGAGCACTAAATAGAGTACAACGATGCACATTGATGCTTTGGAATTGCTCAACTCTCTCCATAGAAGAGCTTTTCTCATTTTTGTGCAATTTCAAACAGAACTTGGTCTATTCTCATCTTTACCTTGCGAAACGTGGCACAAAAGCTCAACTAGCTAGTTAGACTTTTAAGACCACTCAATAAAGTGCAACGGTCCACATTTATGCTTTGTAATTGCTCAACTCTCTCCATAGAGGAGATTTTCACGTCTGTGAGCAATTTGAGACATAACTTGGTCTATTCACGTCTTTACCTTAAGAAACGTGGCACGAAGGCTCAACTATCTAGTTAGACTTTTAAGAGCACTAAATAGAGTACAACGGTCCACATTGATGCTTTGTAATTGTTCAACCCTCTCCACAGAGAAGCTTTTCACGTGTATGTGCAATTTGAGACGTAACTTGGTCTATTCGCGTCTTTACCTTACGAAACGTTGCACGAAGGCTCAACTAGCAAGTTAGCCTTTTAAGAGCACTAAATAGAGTGCAACGGTCCACATTGATGCTTTGGAATTGCTCAACTCTCTCCAAACAAGAGCGTTTCACGTCTTTGAGCAATTTGAGACATAACTTGGTCTATTCACGTCTTTACCTTACGAAACGTGGCACGAAGGCTCAACTAGCTAGTTAGACTTTTAAGAGCACTAAATAGAGTACAACGGTCCACATTGATGCTTTGGAATTGCTCAACTCTCTCCATAGAGGCGCTTTTCACGTTTTTGTGCAATTTCATACATAACTTGGTCCATTCGCATCTTTACCTTACGAAACGTGGCACGAAGGCTCAACTAGCTAGTTAGACTTTTAAGCGCACTAAATAGAGTACAACGGTCCACATTGATGCTTTGGAATTGCTCAACTCTCTCCATATAGGAGCTTTTCACTTTTTTGTGCAATTTCAAACATAACTTGGTCTATTCGCATCTTTACCTTACGAAACGTGACACGAAGGCAAAACTAGCAAGTTAGACTTTTAAGAGCACTAAATAGAGTACAACGATGCACATTGATGCTTTGGAATTGCTCAACTCTCTCCATAGAAGAGCTTTTCTCATTTTTGTGCAATTTCAAACAGAACTTGGTCTATTCTCATCTTTACCTTGCGAAACGTGGCACAAAAGCTCAACTAGCTAGTTAGACTTTTAAGACCACTCAATAAAGTGCAACGGTCCACATTGATGCTTTGGAATTGCTCAACTCTCTCCATAGAGGCGCTTTTCACGTTTTTGTGCAATTTCATACATAACTTGGTCCATTCGCATCTTTACCTTACGAAACGTGGCACGAAGGCTCAACTATCTAGTTAGACTTTTAAGAGCACTAAATAGAGTACAACGGTCCACAGTGATGCTTTCGAGTTGTTCAACCCTCTCCACAGAGGAGCTTTTCACGTGTATGTGCAATTTGAGACATAACTTGGTCTATTCGCGTCTTTACCTTACGAAACGTGGCACCAAGGCTCAACTAGGAAGCTAGCCTTTTAAGAGCACTAAATATAGTGCAACGGTCCACAGTGATGCTTTGGAATTGCTCAACTCTCTCCGTAGAAGGGCTTTTCTCGTTTTTGTGCAATTTCAAACATAATTTGGTCTATTCGCATCTTTACCTTACGAAACGTGGCACGAAGGCTCAACTAGCAAGTTAGACTTTTAAGAGCACTCAATAAAGTGCAACAGTCCACATTTAGGCTTTGGAACTGCTCAACTCTCTCCATACAGGAGCTTTTCACGTCTTTGAGCAATTTGAGACATAACTTGGTCTATTCACGTCTTTACCTTACGAAACGTGGCACGAAGGCTCAACTAGCTAGTTAGACTTTTAAGAGCACTAAAAGGAGTACAACGGTCCACATTGATGCTTTGGAATTGCTCATCTCTCTCCATAGAGGCGCTTTTCACGTTTTTGTGCAATTTCACACATAACTTGGTCTATTCGCATCTTTACCTTACGAAACGTGGCACGAAGGCTCAACTAGCTAGTTAGACTTTTAAGAGCACTAAATAGAGTACAACGGTCCACATTGATGCTTTCGAATTGCTCACCTCTCTTCATAGAAGAGCTTTTCACTTTTTTGTGCAATTTCAAACATAACTTGGTCTATTCGCAACTTTACCTTACGAAACGTGGCACGAAGGCAAAACTAGCAAGTTAGACTTTTAAGAGCACTAAATAGAGTACAACGGTCCACATTGATGATTTGGAATTGCTCAACTCTCTCCACAGAGGAGCTTATCACGTCTTTGAGCAATTTGAGGCATAACTTGGTCTATTCACGTCTTTACCTTACGAAACGTGGCACGAAGACTCAACTAGGTAGTTAGAGTTTTAAGAGCACTAAATAGAGTACAACGGTCGACATTGATGCTTTGGAATTTCTCAACTCTCTCCATAGAGGAGCTTTTCACTTTTTTGTGCAATTTCAAACATAACTTGGTCTATTCGCATCTTTACCTTACGAGACGTGGCACGAAGGCAAAACTAGAAAGTTACACTTTTAAGAGCACTAAATCGAGTACAACGATCCACATTGATGCTTTGGAATTGCTCAACTCTCTCCATAGAAGAGTCTTTCTCGTTTTTGTGCAATTTCAAACATAATTTGGTCTATTCGCATCTTTACCTTCCGAAACGTGGCACGAATGCTCAACTAGCAAGTTATACTTTTAAGAGCACTCAATAAAGTGCAACGGTCCACATTTAGGCTTTGTAATTGCTCAACTCTCTCCATAGAGGAGCTTTTCACGTCTTTGAGCAATTTGAGACATAAGTTGGTCTATTCACGTCTTTACCTTACGAAATGTGGCACGAAGGCTATAATATCTAGTTAGAATTTTAAGAGCACTAAATATACTACAACGGTCCACATTGATGCTTTGGAGTTGTTCAACCCTCTCCATAGAGGAGCTTTTCACGTGTATGTGCAATTTGAGACATAACTTGGTCTATTCGCGTCTTTGCCTTACGAAACGTGGCACGAAGGCTCAACTAGCAAGTTAGCCTTTTAAGAGCACTAAATAGAGTGCAACGGTCCACATTGATGCTTTGGAATTGCTCAACTCTCTCCATACAGGAGCTTTTCACGTCTTTGAGCAATTTGAGACATAACTTGGTCTATTCACGTCTTTACCTTACGAAACGTGGCACGAAGGCTCAACTAGCTAGTTAAACTTTTAAGAGCACTAAATAGAGTACAACGGTCCACATTGATGCTTTGGAATTGCTCAACTCTCTCCATAGAGGCGCTTTTCACGTTTTTGTGCAATTTCACACATAACTTGGTCAATTCGCATCTTTACCTTACGAAACGTGGCACGAAGGCTCAACTAGCTAGTTAGACTTTTAAGAGCACTAAATAGAGTACAACGGTCCACATTGATGCTTTGGAATTGCTCAACTCTCTCCATAGAGGAGCTTTTCACTTTTTTGTGCAATTTCAAACATAAGTTGGTCTATTCGCATCTTTACCTTACGAAACGTGGCACGAAGGCAAAACCACCAAGTTAGACTTTTAAGAGCACTAAATAGAATACAACGGTCCACGTTGATGCTTTGGAATTGCTCAACTCTCTCCATAGAAGAGCTTTTCTCATTTTTGTGCAATTTCAAACATAACTTGGTCTATTCTCATCTTTACCTTACGAAACGTGGCACGAAAGCTCAACTAGCTAGTTATACTTTTGAGAGCACTAAATAGAGTACAACGTTCCACATTGATGCTTTGGAATTGCTCAACTCTCTCCATAGAGGAGCTTTTCACGTTTTTGTGCAATTTCAAACATAACTTGGTCTATTCGCATCTTTACCATGCGAAATGTGGCACGAAGGCTCAACTAGCAAGTTAGACTTTTAACAACACTCAATAGAGCACGACGGTCCATATTGATGCTTTGGAGTTGTTCAACCCTCTCCACAGAGGAGCTTTTCACGTTTTTGTGCAATTTGAGACATAACTTGGTCTATTCACGTCTTTACATTATGAAACGTGGCACGAAGGCTCAACTAGCTAGTGAGACTTTTAAGAGCACTAAATAGAGTACAACGGTCCACATTGATGCTTTGGAATTGCTCAACTCTCTCCATAGAGGAGCTTTTCACTTTTTTGTGCAATTTCAAACATAAGTTGGTCTATTCGCATCTTTACCTTACGAAACGTGGCACGAAGGCAAAACCACCAAGTTAGACTTTTAAGAGCACTAAATAGAATACAACGGTCCACGTTGATGCTTTGGAATTGCTCAACTCTCTCCATAGAAGAGCTTTTCTCATTTTTGTGCAATTTCAAACATAACTTGGTCTATTCTCATCTTTACCTTACGAAACGTGGCACGAAAGCTCAACTAGCTAGTTATACTTTTGAGAGCACTAAATAGAGTACAACGTTCCACATTGATGCTTTGGAATTGCTCAACTCTCTCCATAGAGGAGCTTTTCACGTTTTTGTGCAATTTCAAACATAACTTGGTCTATTCGCATCTTTACCTTGCGAAATGTGGCACGAAGGCTCAACTAGCAAGTTAGACTTTTAACAACACTCAATAGAGCACGACGGTCCATATTGATGCTTTGGAGTTGTTCAACCCTCTCCACAGAGGAGCTTTTCACGTTTTTGTGCAATTTGAGACATAACTTGGTCTATTCACGTCTTTACATTATGAAACGTGGCACGAAGGCTCAACTAGCTAGTGAGACTTTTAAGAGCACTAAATAGAGTACAACGGTCCACATTGATGCTTTGGAATTGCTCAACTCTCTCCATAGAGGAGCTTTTCACGTCTTTGAGCAATTTGAGGCATAACTTGGTCTATTCACGTCTTTACCTTACGAAACGTGGCACGAAGGCTCAACTAGCTAGTTAGACTTTTAAGAGCACTAAATAGAGTACAACGGTCGACATTGATGCTTTGGAATTTCTCAACTCTCTCCATAGAGGAGCTTTTCAATTTTTTGTGCAATTTCAAACATGACTTGGTCTATTCACGTCTTTACCTTACGAAACGTGTTACGAAGCCTCAACTAGCTGGTTAGACTTTTAAGAGCACTAAATAGAGTACAACGGTCCACGTTGATGCTTTGGAATTGCTCAACTCTCTCCATAGAAGAGCTTTTCTCATTTTTGTGCAATTTCAAACATAACTTGGTCTATTCTCATCTTTACCTTACGAAACGTGGCACGAAGGCTCAACTAGCTAGTTAGACTATTAAGAGCACTAAAAAGAGTACAACGGTCCACATTGATGCTTTGGAATTGCTCAAATCTCTCCATAGAGGAGCTTTTCACTTTTTTGTGCAATTTCAAACATAACTTGGTCTGTTCGAATCTTCACCTTACGAAACGTGGCACAAAGGCAAAACTACCAAGTTAGACTTTTAAGAGCACTAAATAGAGTACAACGGTCCACATTGATGCTTTGGAATTGCTCAACTCTCTCCATAGAGGAGCTTTTCACTTTTTTGTGCAATTTCAAACATAACTTGGTGTATTCGCATCTTTACCTTACGAAACGTGGCACGAAGGCAAAACTACCATGTTAGACTTTTAAGAGCACTAAATAGAATACAACGGTCCACATTGATGCTTTGGAATTGCTCAACTCTCTCCATAGAAGAGCTTTTCTCATTTTTGTGCAATTTCAAACATAACTTGGTCTATTCTCATCTTTACCTTACGAAACGTGGCACGAAAGCTCAACTAGCTAGTTATACTTTTGAGAGCACTAAATAGAGTACAATGTTCCACATTGATGCTTTGGAATTGCTCAACTCTCTCCATAGAGGAGCTTTTCACGTTTTTGTGCAATTTCAAACATAACTTGGTCTATTCGCATCTTTACCTTGCGAAATGTGGCACGAAGCCTCAACTAGCAAGTTAGACTTTTAACAACACTCAATAGAGCACAACGGTCCATATTGATGCTTTGGAGTTGTTCAACCCTCTCCACAGAGGAGCTTTTCACGTTTTTGTGCAATTTGAGACATAACTTGGTCTATTCACGTCTTTACATTACGAAACGTGGCACGAAGGCTCAACTAGCTACTGAGACTTTTAAGAGCACTAAATAGAGTACAACGGTCCACATTGATGCTTTGGAATTGCTCAACTCTCTCCATAGAGGAGCTTTTCACGTCTTTGAGCAATTTGAGGCATAACTTGGTCTATTCACGTCTTTACCTTACGAAACGTGGCACGAAGGCTCAACTAGCTAGTTAGACTTTTAAGAGCACTAAATAGAGTACAACGGTCGACATTGATGCTTTGGAATTTCTCAACTCTCTCCATAGAGGAGCTTTTCAATTTTTTGTGCAATTTCAAACATGACTTGGTCTATTCACGTCTTTACCTTATGAAACGTGGCACGAAGGCTCAACTAGCTGGTTAGACTTTTAAGAGCACTAAATAGAGTACAACGGTCCACGTTGATGCTTTGGAATTGCTCAACTCTCTCCATAGAAGAGCTTTTCTCATTTTTGTGCAATTTCAAACATAACTTGGTCTATTCTCATCTTTACCTTACGAAACGTGGCACGAAGGCAAAACTACCAAGTTAGACTTTTAAGAGCACTAAATAGAATACAATGGTCCACGTTGATGCTTTGGAATTGCTCAACTCTCTCCATAGAAGAGCTTTTCTCATTTTTGTGCAATTTCAAACATAACTTGGTCTATTCTCATCTTTACCTTACGAAACGTGGCACGAAAGCTCAACTAGCTAGTTATACTTTTGAGAGCACTAAATAGAGTACAACGTTCCACATTGATGCTTTGGAATTGCTCAACTCTCTCCATAGAGGAGCTTTTCACGTTTTTGTGCAATTTCAAACATAACTTGGTCTATTCGCATCTTTACCTTGCGAAATGTGGCACGAAGGCTCAACTAGCAAGTTAGACTTTTAACAACACTCAATAGAGCACGACGGTCCATATTGATGCTTTGGAGTTGTTCAACCCTCTCCACAGAGGAGCTTTTCACGTTTTTGTGCAATTTGAGACATAACTTGGTCTATTCACGTCTTTACATTACGAAACGTGGCACGAAGGCTCAACTAGCTACTGAGACTTTTAAGAGCACTAAATAGAGTACAACGGTCGACATTGATGCTTTGGAATTTCTCAACTCTCTCCATAGAGGAGCTTTTCAATTTTTTGTGCAATTTCAAACATGACTTGGTCTATTCACTCTTTACCTTACGAAACGTGGCACGAAGGCTCAACTAGCTGGTTAGACTTTTAAGAGCACTAAATAGAGTACAACGGTCCACGTTGATGCTTTGGAATTGCTCAACTCTCTCCATAGAAGAGCTTTTCTCATTTTTGTGCAATTTCAAACATAACTTGGTCTATTCTCATCTTTACCTTACGAAACGTGGCACGAAGGCTCAACTAGCTAGTTAGACTATTAAGAGCACTAAATAGAGTACAACGGTCCACATTGATGCTTTGGAATTGCTCAACTCTCTCCATAGAGGAGCTTTTCACTTTTTTGTGCAATTTCAAACATAACTTGGTCTGTTCGAATCTTTACCTTACGAAACGTGGCACGAAGGCAAAACTAGCAAGTTAGACTTTTAAGAGCACTAAATAGAGTACAACGGTCCACATTGATACTTTGGAATTGCTCAAGTCTCTCCATAGAAGAGCTTTTCTCGTTTTTGTGCAATTTCAAATATAACTTGGTCTATTCGCATCTTTACCTTACGAAACGTGGCACAAAGCCTCAACTAGCATGTTAGACTTTTAAGAGCACTCAATAGAGTACAACGGTCCACATTGAGGCTTTGGAATTACTCAACTCTCTCCATAGAGGAGCTTTTCTCATTTTCGTGCAATTTCAAACATAACTTGGTCTTTTCGCAACTTTACCTAAGGAAACGTGGCACGAAGGCTCAACTAGCAAGTTAGACTATTAAGAGCACTAAATAGAGTACAACGGTCCACATTGAGGCTTTGGAATTGCTCAACTCTCTCCATAGAGGAGCTTTTCACGTCTTTGAGCAATTTGAGACATGACTTGGTCTATTCACGTCTTTACCTTACGAAATGTGGCACGAAGGCTCAACTAGCTTGTTAGACTTTTAAGAGCACTCAATAGAGTACAACGGTCCACATTGATGCTGTGGAGTTGTTCAACCCTCTCCACATGGGAGCTTTTCACGTTTTTGTGCAGTTTGAGACATAACTTGGTCTATTCAGGTCTTTACCTTACGAAACGTGGCACGAAGGCACAGCTAGCAAGTTAGACTTTTAAGAGAACTAAATATAGTACAACGGTCCACATTGATGCTTTGGAATTGCTGAACTCTCTCTATAGAGGAGCTTTTCTCGTTTTTGTGCAATTTAAAACATAACTTGGTCTTTTCGCATCTTTACCTAAGGAAACGTGGCACGAAGGCTCAACTAGCAAGTTAGACTTTTAAGAGCACTAAATAGAGTACAACGGTCCACATTGAGGCTTTGGAATTGCTCAACTCTCTCCGTAGAGGAGCTTTTTACGTCGTTGAGCAATTTGAGACATAACTTGGTCTATTCACGTCTTTACCTTACGAAACGTGGCACGAAGGCTCAGCTAGCTAGTAAGACTTTTAAGAGCACTAAATAGAGTACAACGGTCCACATTGATGCTTCAGAGTTGTTCAACTCTCTCCACAGAAGAGGTTTTCACGTTTTTGTGCAATTTGAGATATAACTTGGTCTATTCGCGTCTTTACCTTACGAAAAGTGGCACGAAGGCAAAACTAGCAAGTTAGACTTTTAAGAGCACTAAATAGAGTACAACGGTCCACATTGATGCTTTGGAATTGCTCAACTTTCTCCATAGAAGAGCTTTTCTCGTTTTTGTGCAATTTCAAACATAACTTGGTCTATTCGCATCTTTACCTTACGACACGTGGCACGAAGGCTCAACTAGCAAGTTAGACTTTTAAGAGCACTAAATAGACTACAGCGGTCCACATTGAGGCTTTGGAATTGCTCAACTCCCTCCATAGAGGAGCTTTTCACGTCTTTGAGCAATCTCAGACATAACTTGGTCTATTCATGTCTTTACCTTCCGAAACGTGGCATGAAGGCTCAACTAACCGGTTAGACTTTGAAGAGCACTCAATAGAGTACAACGGTCCACATTGAGGCTTTGGAATTGTTCAACTCTCTCCACAGAGAAGCTTTTCACGTTTTTGTGCAATTTGAGACATAACTTGGTCTATTCGCGTCTTTACTTTACGAAACATGGCACAAAGGCTCAACTAGCTAGTTAGACTTTTAAGAGCACTAAATAGAGTACAACGGTCCACATTGATGCTTTGTAATATCTCAACTCTCTGCATAGAGGACCTTTTCACTTTTTTGTGCAATTTCAAACATAACTTGGTCTATTCGCATCTTTACCTTACGAAATGTGGCACGAAGGCTCAACTAGCAAGTTAGACTTTTAAGGGCACTTAATAGAGTACAATGGCACACATTCATGCTTTGGAATTGGTCAACTCTCTCCATAGAGTAGCTTTTCACGTCTTTGATCAATTTGAGACATAACTTGGTCTATTCACGTCTTTACTTTACGAAACGTGGCACGAGGGCTCAACTTGCTAGTTAGACTTTTAAGAGCACTCAGTAGAGTACAACGGTCAACATTGATGCTTTGGAATTTCTCAATTTTCTCCATAGAGGAGCTTTTCTCGTTTTTGTAAAATTTCAAACATAACTTGGTCTTTTCGCATCTTTACCTAACGAAACGTGGCACGAAGGCTCAACTAGCAAGTTAGACTTTTAAGAGCACTCAATAGAGTACAACGGTCCACATTGAGGCTTTGGAATTGTTCAACTCTCTCCACAAAGGAGCTTCTCACGTTTTTGCGTAATTTCAAACATAACTTGGTCTATTCACGTCTGTACCTTACGAAACATGGCACGAAGTCGACACTAGCAAGTTAGACTTTTAAGAGCACTAAATAGAGTACAGCGGTCCACATTGATGCTTTGGAATTGCTCAACTCTCTCCACAGAGGAGCTTCTCACGTTTTTGCGTAATTTCAAACATAACTTGGTCTATTCACATCTTTACCTTACGAAATGTGGCACGAAGGCTCAACTAGCAAGTTAGACTTTGAAGAACACTCAATAGAGTGCAACGGTCCACATTGAGGCTTTGGAATTGTTCAACTATCTCCACAGAGGAGCTTTTCACGTCTTTGTGCAATTTGAGACATAACTTGGTCTATTCGCGTCTTTACCTTACGAAATGTGGCACGAACACAAAACTAGCAAGTTAGACTTTTAAGAGCACTAAATAGAGTACAACGGTCCACATTGATGCTTTGGAATTGCTCAACTCTCTCCATAGAAGCGCTTTTCTCTTTTTTGTGCAATTTCAAACGTAACTTGGTCTATTAGCATCTTTACCTTACGAAAGGTGGCATGAAGGCTCAACTAGCAAGTTAGACTTTTAAGAGCACTAAATAGACTACAACGGTCCACATTGAGGCTTTGGAATCGCTCAACTCTCTCCATAGAGGAGCTTTTCACGTCTTTGAGCAATTTCAGACATAACTTGGTCTATTCACGTCTATACCATCCGAAACGTGGCACGAAGGCTCAACTAGCAAGTTAGGCTTCTAAGAGCACTCAATAGAGTACAACGGTCCATATTGATGATTTGGAATAGTTCAACTCTCTCCACAGAGAAGCTTTTCACGTTTTTGTGCTATTTGAGACATAACTTGGTGTATTCGCGTCTTTACCTTACGAAACGTGGCACGAAGTCGAAACTAGCAAGTTAGGCTTTTAAGAGCACTAAATAGAGTACAGCGGTCCACATTGATGCTTTGGAATTGCTCAACTCTCTCCATAGAGGAGCTTTTCACGTTTTTGCGCAATTTCAAACCTAACTTGGTCTATTCACATCTTTACCTTACGAAATGTGGCACGAAGGCTCAACTAGCAAGTTAAACTTTTAAGAGCACTCAATAGAGTACAACGGTCCACATTGAGGCTTTGGAATTGTTCAACTCTCTCCACAGAGGAGCATTTCATGTTTTTGTGCAATTTGAGACATAACTTGGTCTATTCCCGTCTTTACCTTACGAAACGTGGCACAAAGGCTCAACTAGCTAGTTAGACTTTTAAGAGCACTAAATAGAGTACAACGGTCCGCATTGATGCTTTGGAATTGCTCAACTCTCTCGATAGAGGAGCTTTTCACGTTTTTGTGCAATTTCAAACATAACTTGGTCTATTCGCAACTTTACCTTACGAAACGTGGCACGAAGGCTCAACTAGCAAGTTATACTTTTAAGAGCACTAAATAGAGTACAACGGTCCGCATTGATGCTTTGGAATTGCTCAACTCTCTCGATAGAGGAGCTTTTCACGTTTTTGTGCAATTTGAGACATAACTTCGTCTATTCGCATCTTTACCTTAGGAAACGTTGCACGAAGGCTCAACTAGCTAGTTAGACTTTTGAGAGCACTAAATAGAGTACAACGGTCCATATGGATCCTTTGGAATTGATCAACTCTCTCCATAGAGGAGCTTTTCACATTTTTGTGCAATTTGAGACATAACATGGTCTATTCGTGTCTTTACCTTACGAAACCTGGCACGAAGGCTCAACTAGCAAGTTAGACTTTTAAGAGCACTAAATAGAGTACAACGGTCCACATTGATGCTTTGGAATTGCTCAACTCTCTCCACAGACGAGCTTTTCACGTTTTTCTGCAATTTGAGACATAACTTGGTCTATTCGCGTCTTTACCTTACGAAACGTGGCACGAAGGCTCAACTAGCTAGTTAGACATTTAAGAGCACTAAATAGAGTACAACGGTCCACATTGAGGCTTTGCAATTGCTCAACTCTCTCCATAGAGGAGCTTTTCATGTTTTTGTGCATTTTGAGACATAACTTGGTCTATTCACGTCTTTACCTTACGAAACGTGGCACGAAGGCTCAAATAGCTAGTTAGACTTTTAACAGCACTAAATAGAGTACAACGGTCCACATTGATGCTTTGGAATTGCTCAACTCTCTCCATAGAAGAGCTTTTCACGTTTTTGTGCAATTTGAGACGTAACTTGGTCTATTCACGTCTTTACCTTACGAAACGTGGCACGAAGGTTCAAATAGCTAGTTAGACTTTTAAGAGCACTAAATAGAGTACAACGGTCCCCATTGATGCTTTGGAATTGCTCAACTCTCTCTATAGAGTAGCTTTTCACGTTTTTGAGTAATTTGAGACATAACATAGTCTATTCGCGTCTTTACCTTACGAAACGTGGCACGAAGGCTCAACTAGCAAGTTAGACTTTTAACAGCTCTAAATAGAGTACAACGGTGCACATTGATGCTTTGGAATTGCTCAACTCTCTCCATAGAAAAACTTTTCACGTTTTTATGCAATTTCAAACGTAACTTGGTCTACTCGCATCTTTACCTTACGAAACGTGGCACGAAGGCTCAACTAGCAAGTTAGACTTTTAAGGGCACTAAATAGAGTACAACGGTCCACATTGATGCTTTGGAATTGCTCAACTCTCTCCATAGAGGAGCTTTTCTCGTTTTTGTGCAATTTCAAACTTAACTTGGTCTACTCACATCTTTACCTTACGAAACGTGGCACGAAGGCTCAACTAGCTAGTTAGACTTTTAAGCGCACTAAATAGAGTACAACGGTCCACATTGATGCTTTGGAATTGCTCAACTCTCTCCATAGAGGAGCTTTTCACTTTTTTGTGCAATTTCAAACATAACTTGGTCTATTCGCATCTTTACCTTACGAAAGGTGGCACGAAGGCTCAACTAGCAAGTTAGACTTTTAAGAGCATTAAATAGAGTACAACGGTCCACATTGAGGTTTTGGAATTGCTCAACTCTCTCCATAGAGGAGCTTCTCACGTTTTTGCGCAATTTCAAACATAACTTGGTCTATTCACATATTTACCTTACGAAATGTGGCACGAGGGCTCAACTAGCAAGTTAGACTTTTAAGAGCACTCAATAGAGTACAACGGTCCACATTTAGGCTTTGGAATTGTTCAACTCTCTCCACAGAGGAGCTTTTCAAATTTTTGTGCAATTTGAGACATAACTTGGTCTATTCGCGTCTTTACCTTACGAAACGTGGCACGAAGGCTCAACTAGCTAGTTAGACTTTTAAGAGCACTAAATAGAGTACAACGGTCCACATTGAGGTTTTGGAATTGTTCAACTCTCTCGATAGAGGAGCTTTTCACGTCTTGGAGCAATTTGAGACATAAATTGGTCTATTCACGTCTTTACCTTCCGAAACGTGGCACGAAGGCTCGACAAGCAAGTTAGGTTTCTAAGACCACTCAATAGAGTACAACGGTCCACATTGATGTTTTGGAATTGTTCAACTCTTTCCACAGAGGAGCTTTTCACGTTTTTGTGCTATTTGAGACATAACTTGGTCTATTCACGTATTTACCTTACGAGATGTGGCACGAAGTCGAAACTAGCAAGTTAGACTTTTAAGAGCACCAAATAGAGTACAACGGTCCACATTGATGCTTTGGAATTGCTCAACTCTCTTCATAGAGGAGCTTTTCACTTTTTTGCGCAATTTCAAACATAACGTGGTCTATTCACATATTTACCTTACGAAATGTGGCACGAAGGCTGAACTAGCATGTTAGACTTGTAAGAGCAATCAATAGAGTACAACGGTCCATATTTAGGCTTTGGAATTGTTCAACTCTCTCTACAGAGGAGCTTTTCACGTTTTTGTGCAATTTGAGACATAACTTGGTCTATTCGCGTCTTCACCTTACGAACCGTGACATGAAGGCTCAATTAGCTAGTTAGACTTTGAAGAGCACTAAATAGAGTACAACGGTCCACATTGATGCTTTGGAATTGCTCAACTCTCTCGATAGAGGAGCTTTTCACGTCTTTGTGCAACTTCAAACATAACTTGGTCTATTCGCAACTTTACCTTACGAAACGTGGCACGAAGGCTCAACTAGCAAGTTAGACTTTTAAGAGCACTCAATAGAGTACAATGGTCCACATTAATGCTTTGGAATTGCTAGACTCTCTCCATGAAGGAGCTTTTCTCGTTTTTGTGCAATTTCAAACATAACGTGGTCTTTTCGCATCTTTACCTAACGAAACGTTGCACGAAGGCTTAACTAGCAAGTTAGACTTTTAAGAGCACTAAATAGAGTACAACGGTCCACATTGATGCTTTGGAATTGCTCAACTCTCTCGATAGAGGAGCTTTTCACGTTTTTGTGCAATTTCAAACATAACTTGGTCTATTCGCAACTTTACCTTACGAAACGTGGCACGAAGGCTCAACTAGCAAGTTATACTTTTAAGAGCACTAAATAGAGTACAACGGTCCACATTGAGGCTTTGAAATTGCTCAACTCTCTCGATAGAGGAGCTTTTTACGTCTTTGTGCAATTTCAAACATAACTTGGTCTATTCGCAACTTTACCTTACGAAACGTGGCACGAAAGCTCAACTAGCAAGTTAGACTTTTAAGAGCACTCAATAGAGTACAATGGTCCACATTGATGCTTTGGAATTGCTACACTCTCAACTCTCTCCATAGAGGAGCTTTTCACGTCTTTGAGCAATTTGAGACATAACTTGGTCTATTCACGTATTTACCTTACGAAATGTGGCACGAAGTCGAAACTAGCAAGTTAGACTTTTAAGAGCACCAAATAGAGTACAACGGTCCACATTGATGCTTTGGAATTGCTCAACTCTCTTCATAGAGGAGCTTTTCACTTTTTTGCGCAATTTCAAACATAACGTGGTCTATTCACATCTTTACCATACGAAATGTGGCACGAAGGCTGAACTAGCATGTTAGACTTTTAAGAGCAATCAATAGAGTACAACGGTCCATATTTAGGCTTTGGAATTGTTCAACTCTCTCTACAGAGGAGCTTTTCACGTTTTTGTGCAATTTGAGACATAACTTGGTCTATTCGCGTCTTTACCTTACGAACCGTGACATGAAGGCTCAATTAGCTAGTTAGACTTTGAAGAGCACTAAATAGAGTACAACGGTCCACATTGATGCTTTGGAATTGTTCAACTCTTTCCACAGAGGAGCTTTTCACGTTTTTGTGCTATTTGAGACATAACTTGGTCTATTCACGTATTTACCTTACGAGATGTGGCACGAAGTCGAAACTAGCAAGTTAGACTTTTAAGAGCACCAAATAGAGTACAACGGTCCACATTGATGCTTTGGAATTGCTCAACTCTCTTCATAGAGGAGCTTTTCACTTTTTTGCGCAATTTCAAACATAACTTGGTCTTTTCGCATCTTTACCTAACGAAACGTTGCACGAAGGCTTAACTAGCAAGTTAGACTTTTAAGAGCACTAAATAGAGTACAACGGTCCACATTGATGCTTTGGAATTGCTCAACTCTCTCGATAGAGGATCTTTTCACGTTTTTGTGCAATTTCAAACATAACTTGGTCTATTCGCAACTTTACCTTACGAAACGTGGCACGAAGGCTCAACTAGCAAGTTATACTTTTAAGAGCACTAAATAGAGTACAACGGTCCACATTGAGGCTTTGAAATTGCTCAACTCTCTCGATAGAGGAGCTTTTCACGTCTTTGTGCAATTTCAAACATAACTTGGTCTATTCGCAACTTTACCTTACGAAACGTGGCACGAAAGCTCAACTAGCAAGTTAGACTTTTAAGAGCACTCAATAGAGTACAATGGTCCACATTGATGCTTTGGAATTGTTACACTCTCTCCATAGAGGAGCTTTTCTCGTTTTTGTGCAATTTCAAACATAACTTGGTCTTTTCGCATCTTTACCTAACGAAACGTTGCACGAATGCTCAACTAGCAAGTTAGACTTTTAAGAGCACTAAATAGAGTACAACGGTCCACATTGAGGCTTTGGAATTGCTCAACTTTCTCCATAGAGGAGCTTTTCACGTCTTTGAGCAATTTGAGACATAACTTGGTCTATTCACGTCTTTACCTTACGAAACGTGGCACGAAGGCTCAACTAGCAAGTTAGACTTTTAAGAGCACTAAATAGAGTACAATGGTCCACATTGATGCTTTGGAGTTGTTCAACTCTCTCCACAGAAGAGATTTTCACATTTTTGTGCAATTTGAGACATAACTTGGTCTATTCGCGTCTTTACCTTACGAAACGTGGCACGAAGGTAAAACTAGCAAGTTAGACTTTTAAGAGCACTCAATAGAGTACAACGGTCCACATTGAGGCTTTGGAATTGTTCAACTCTCTCCACAGAGGAGCTTTTCAAATTTTTGTGCAATTTGAGACATAACTTGGTCTATTCGCGTCTTTACCTTACGAAACGTGGCACGAAGGCTCAACTAGCTAGTTAGACTTTTAAGAGCACTAAATAGAGTACAACGGTCCACATTGAGGTTTTGGAATTGCTCAACTCTCTCCATAGAGGAGCTTTTCACGTCTTTGACCAATTTGAGACATAAGTTGGTCTATTCACGTCTTTACCTTCCGAAACGTGGCACGAAGGCTCGACAAGCAAGTTAGGTTTCTAAGACCACTCAATAGAGTACAACGGTCCACATTGATGTTTTGGAATTGTTCAACTCTTTCCACAGAGGAGCTTTTCACGTTTTTGTGCTATTTGAGACATAACTTGGTCTATTCACGTATTTACCTTACGAGATGTGGCACGAAGTCGAAACTGTTGGACCTATGGTCCTATATGTCTAATTTTGATGATATTAAATCATTTATAAATCATAATGAAACATTAAAGCAATATTTGATTTATATGAATTGAATTTAAATGACTATATATTTTTTAGATAGTGCTGGAAATTAAGTTTTGAAAACAAACATACGTGGACTAAGTTAGAGCATCAATTTTCCAATTATCATATCTTAACCAACTTAGGTCCAAATGACTTGAAACTTGAATCACATGCACATGAAGGTTTAATATATGTTCTAGGACTATAATCATGAGAAATTAAGTGCATCACATATATATTTGGTCATATGCTTAAATTCCGCCAAAACTAGGTAAAACCTAGTTTTGTGCATATGTGTTCTTTGTGAACGTGGTGAACCAAATGAACTCCGATTTAAATGAAATTTCGTGTGCATCTTAGTTTCATCACTATGAACATATTTGATTTAGTAAAGTTCAAGAGAAAAGGTCATTTACACTGAGTTTGCAAAATTACTTTGAATTTACACTTAGAATTTATCGGTTTTACTATTAGTGATCTAATTGCTTGGTTGAGTGACCAAACGATTTCCGATTGTTATGAAATTTTACATGGACATTCTAATACATATAAAATGATTTATCATGCAGTAATATGAATTTTCTGGGTTGTTTTTCTAATATAATTAACCTATGCGCTCTATATGAAGCTCTTTGAGCTTACATGCAATTGGGGAGTTCTACCTCCTATTTCCTTGTAGGTTAATCATCATTGTGGCCTCATATGGCTCAGAATTCAGTATGTTCAAGAGTGGTCGAAGTCCAGTTTCTAAGAATGAGCTTGGAGCTCTAGGAAACTATGAAAAATCCTATATTTGCCAACTTTCCACTAAGGCACTTAATCAAGTTGAATGAATCAAACATTGAGGCTATTGGTTGTGGTCTTCATGGAGATACAACTCTTTTCAATCATATGAGACAAACCTTGTCCTCTCTATCATTAGTGATATATTCTTGTTTGACATTTTCACTCAAGACATGTGCTACCAAGAAAGTTAGGTTGGTGCAATCAAACAAGATCCTTGACATTTTCACTCAAGACATGTGCTACCAAGAAAGTTATGTTGGTGCAATCAAACAAGATCCTTGACTAAGGGATCACTTTTGAAGTCTTTGATTCAAAATGAAGGGACAAGATGGCATAGTACAATCTACATCCATGGCTGAGAATTAAAGAGAGTTTGAATGGTCAAGATTTGAAGACATACATTGATCAAATGGTTGTGCATAAGACAACTTTCTTGCTTGCAATTTTTGACTTAAAAAAAGGAGCATGTGCAACGTCTATATGCTCTATGGTGGAGATTTGTTTGCTCAAATCATCAACGACCAAGATTAGGAGCTGCAATGGATGGTAGAGATCAACTCTTGAAGTTTGATCCAATGGCTACAAGCATAGGAGAGAATTGCCTTTAAAAGAGGATCTTCCCTTTCATACAACTTGGAGAAGCAAATTGAAAAATTATCCTTGAGAGAAACCTCTTGCTATCAAGTTCATCAATCATCAAGCCTTCTTGCTATTTGCTACAACAATCTTCTCCAATACAAGCCTCTACAATCAAGGACTTCTCACTACTCTTGCTTTTGCAAAAGGGAAGTTCCTATATCCTTTAGGCTTTGTTTACTTACAATCTAAACCTCTCTTGTTCTTAAAATCCTATCTTTGAGAGTGTTGCTGTAATCTTGAGAGTTCCATACCAAATACCTTTGAGGTAACCTGTGAGAACCTTGGCTGAAAATCCCATTGAGAAATTCCCTTTGTTAGGGGAAATTGTAAACATTGAAGTTTGAGGGAGTTCTTAGAAACCCTTGGTGTAAGGAGTTTTGTGGGTCTCTTAAAACCACACCTTAGTGGAGTTGGGAAAATCCTAGGTTGGTGAATCTAGGTAGTAGACGTAGGAGAAGGGTCTCCGAACTACTATAAATCGCTGTGTTGATTTCTTTGTTTACTTGTTTATATTTACTACTTGTTTCAAACTGCAGGATTTTCAAAACCCTAATCTGTCCGAGATTAGCAGACTGCCTTAAACTTTGAATTTTGATCTGAAATTTTGATATAGTGTTTATTAAGGTGTTGTGACATTGCATATAAAATTTCGTTGCATTTTGACATCATTTGATAGGTAAAATCTGAGTTGAAAAATCTGTGTGCAGTGTGTTGCTTGAAAATCTGTTTTGTGCAATTCTTGATTATTTGATATTTGGTCATTCACTATATTGTATCACATCTTGCATTGGATTGAATATTGATTAGGAAAATCATTAGAGTCCAAATTTGTGTGCTACTTGTTAATTGCCATTAATTTGTTTAAATTGAAAAAGGGATTCCAGTTGGAATTTGGGGACACAATTCACCCCCCCTCTTGTGTTAAACTCGATCCGTCAGAAACTAGCAAGTTAGACTTTTAAGAGCACCAAATAGAGTACAACGGTCCACATTGATGCTTTGGAATTGCTCAACTCTCTTCATAGAGGAGCTTTTCACTTTTTTGCGCAATTTCAAACATAACGTGGTCTATTCACATCTTTACCTTACGAAATGTGGCACGAAGGCTGAACTAGCATGTTAGACTTTCAAGAGCAATCAATAGAGTACAACGGTCCATATTTAGGCTTTGGAATTGTTCAACTCTCTCTACAGAGGAGCTTTTCACGTTTTTGTGCAATTTGAGACATAACTTGGTCTATTCGCGTCTTTACCTTACGAACCGTGACATGAAGGCTCAATTAGCTAGTTAGACTTTGAAGAGCACTAAATAGAGTACAACGGTCCACATTGATGCTTTGGAATTGCTCAACTCTCTCGATAGAGGAGCTTTTCACGTCTTTGTGCAATTTCAAACATAACTTGGTCTATTCGCAACTTTACCTTACGAAACGTGGCACGAAGGCTCAACTAGCAAGTTATACTTTTAAGAGCACTAAATAGAGTACAACGGTCCACATTGAGGCTTTGAAATTGCTCAACTCTCTCGATAGAGGAGCTTTTTACGTCTTTGTGCAATTTCAAACATAACTTGGTCTATTCGCAACTTTACCTTACGAAACGTGGCACGAAAGCTCAACTAGCAAGTTAGACTTTTAAGAGCACTCAATAGAGTACAATGGTCCACATTGATGCTTTGGAATTGCTACACTCTCAACTCTCTCCATAGAGGAGCTTTTCACGTCTTTGAGCAATTTGAGACATAACTTGGTCTATTCACGTATTTACCTTACGAGATGTGGCACGAAGTCGAAACTAGCAAGTTAGACTTTTAACAGCACCAAATAGAGTACAACGGTCCACATTGATGCTTTGGAATTGCTCAACTCTCTTCATAGAGGAGCTTTTCACTTTTTTGCGCAATTTCAAACATAACGTGGTCTATTCACATCTTTACCTTACGAAATGTGGCACGAAGGCTGAACTAGCATGTTAGACTTTTAAGAGCAATCAATAGAGTACAACGGTCCATATTTAGGCTTTGGAATTGTTCAACTCTCTCTACAGAGGAGCTTTTCACGTTTTTGTGCAATTTGAGACATAACTTGGTCTATTCGCGTCTTTACCTTACGAACCGTGACATGAAGGCTCAATTAGCTAGTTAGACTTTGAAGAGCACTAAATAGAGTACAACGGTCCACATTGATGCTTTGGAATTGCTCAACTCTCTCGATAGAGGAGCTTTTCACGTCTTTGTGCAATTTCAAACATAACTTGGTCTATTCGCAACTTTACCTTACGAAACGTGGCACGAAGGCTCAACTAGCAAGTTAGACTTTTAAGAGCACTCAATAGAGTACAATGGTCCACATTGATGCTTTGGAATTGCTACACTCTCTCCATGGAGGAGCTTTTCTCGTTTTTGTGCAATTTCAAACATAACTTGGTCTTTTCGCATCTTTACCTAACGAAACGTTGCACGAAGGCTTAACTAGCAAGTTAGACTTTTAAGAGCACTAAATAGAGTACAACGGTCCACATTGATGCTTTGGAATTGCTCAACTCTCTCGATAGAGGAGCTTTTCACGTTTTTGTGCAATTTCAAACATAACTTGGTCTATTCGCAACTTTACCTTACGAAACGTGGCACGAAGGCTCAACTAGCAAGTTATACTTTTAAGAGCACTAAATAGAGTACAACGGTCCACATAGAGGCTTTGAAATTGCTCAACTCTCTCGATAGAGGAGCTTTTCACGTCTTTGTGCAATTTCAAACATAACTTGGTCTATTCGCAACTTTACCTTACGAAACGTGGCACGAAAGCTCAACTAGCAAGTTAGACTTTTAAGAGCACTCAATAGAGTACAATGGTCCACATTGATGCTTTGGACTTGCTACACTCTCTCCATAGAGGAGCTTTTCTCGTTTTTGTGCAATTTCAAACATAACTTGGTCTTTTCGCATCTTTACCTAACGAAACGTTGCACGAATGCTCAACTAGCAAGTTAGACTTTTAAGAGCACTAAATAGAGTACAACGGTCCACATTGAGGCTTTGGAATTGCTCAACTCTCTCCATAGAGGAGCTTTTCACGTCTTTGAGCAATTTGAGACATAACTTGGTCTATTCACGTCTTTACCTTACGAAACGTGGCACGAAGGCTCAACTAGCAAGTTAGACTTTTAAGAGCACTAAATAGAGTACAATGGTCCACATTGATGCTTTGGAGTTGTTCAACTCTCTCCACAGAAGAGATTTTCACATTTTTGTGCAATTTGAGACATAACTTGGTCTATTCGCGTCTTTACCTTACGAAACGTGGCACGAAGGTAAAACTAGCAAGTTAGACTTTTAAGAGCACTAAATAGAGTACAACGGTCCACATTGATGCTTTGGAATTGCTCAACTCTCTCCATAGAAGTGCTTTTCTCGTTTTTGTGCAATTTCAAACATAACTTGGTCTATTAACATCTTTACCTTACGAAATGTGGCACGAAGGCTGAACTAGCAAGTTACACTTTTAAGAGCACTCAATAGAGTAAAACGGTCCACATTTAGGCTTTGGAATTGATTAACTCTCTCTACAGAGGAGCTTTTCACTTTTTTGTGCAATTTGAGACATAACTTGGTCTATTCGCGTCTTTACCTTACGAAACGTGGCATGAAGGCTCAACTAGCTAGTTAGACTTTTAAGGGCACTTAATAGAGTACAATGGCCCACATTCATGCTTTGGAATTGCTCAACTCTCTCCATAGAGGAGCTTTTCTCGTTTATGTGCAATTTCACACATAACTTGGTCTACTCGCATCTTTACCTTACGAAACGTGGCACGAAGGCTTAACTAGCAAGTTAGACTTTTGAGAGCACGAAATAGAGTAAAACGGTCCACATTGATGCTTTGGAATTGCTCAACTCTCTCCATGGAGGAGATTTTCACGTTTTTGTGCAATTTCAAACATAACTTGGTTTATTCGCGTTTTTACCTTACGAAACGTGGTACGAAGGCAAAACTAGCAAGTTAGACTTTTAAGAGCACTAAATAGAGTACAACGGTCCACATTGATGCTTTGGAATTGCTTAACTCTCTCCATGGAGGAGCGTTTCACGTCTTTGAGCAATTTGAAACATAACTTGGTCTATTCACGTCTTTACTTTACGAAACGTGGCCCAAAGGCTCAACTAGCTATTTATACTTTTAGGAGCACTAAATAGAGTACAACGCTCCACATTGATGCTTTGGAATTGCTCAAATCTCTCCATAGAGGCGCTTTTCACGTTTTTGTGCAATTTCACACATAACTTGGTCTATTCGCATCTTTACCTTACGAAACGTGGCACGAAGACTTAACTAGCAAGTTAGACTTTTAAGAGCACTAAATAAAGTACAACGGTCCACATTGAGGCTTTTGAATTGCTCAACTCTCTCCATAGAGGAGGTTTTCACGTCTTTGAGCAATTTGAGACATAACTTGGTCTATTCACGTCTTTACCTTACGAAACGTGGCACGAAGGCTCAACTAGCTAGTTAGACTTTTAAGAGCACTAGATAGACTACAACGGTCCACATTGATTCTTTGGAGTTGTTCAACTCTCTCCACATGAGAGATTTTCACGTTTTTGTGCAATTTGAGACATAACTTGGTCTATTCGCGTCATTACTTTACGAAACGTGGCACGAAGGCAAAACTAGCAAGTTAGACTTTTAAGAGCACTAAATAGAGTACAATGGTCCACATTGATGCTTTGGAATTGCTCAACTCTCTCCATAGAAGAGCTTTTCTCGTTTTTTTGTAATTTCAAACATAACTTGGTCTATTCGCATCATTACCTTACGAAACGTGGCACGAAGGCTCAACTAGCAAGTTAGACTTTTAAGAGCACTAAATAGAGTACAGCGGTCTACATTGAGGCTTTGGAATTGGTCAACGCCCTCCATAGAGGAGCATTTCACGTCTTTGAGCAATTTGAGACATAACTTGGTCTATTCACGTCTTAACCTTCCGAAACGTGGCACGAAGTCTCATCTAGCAAGTTAGGCTTCTAAGAGCACTCAATAGAGTACAACGGTCCACATTGATGCTTTGGAATTGTTCAACTCTCTCCACAGAGGAGCTTTTCACGTTTTTGTGCTATTTGAGACAAAACTTGGTCTATTCGCGTCTTTACCTTACGAAACGTGGCACGAAGTCAAAACTAGCAAGTTAGACTTTTAAGAGCACTAAAAAGAGTACGGAGGTCCACATTGATGCTTTGGAATTGCTCAACTCTCTCCATAGAGAAGCTTTTCACGTTTTTGCGTAATTTCAAGCATAACTTGGTCTATTCACATCTTTACCTTACGAAATATGGCACGAAGGCTCAACTAGAAAGTTAGACTTTTAAGAGCACTCAAAAGAGTACAACGGTCCACATTAATGCTTTGGAGTTGTTCAACTCTCTCCACAGAGGAGCTTTTCACGTTTTTGTGCAATTTGAGACATAACTTGGTCTATTCGCGTCTTTACCTAACGAAACGTGGCACGAAGGTGAAACTAGCAAGTTAGACTTTTAAGAGCACTAAATAGAGTATAACGGTCCACATTGATGCTTTGGAATTTCTCAACTCTCTCCATAGAGGAGCGTTTCACGTCTTTGAGCAATTTGAAACGTAACTTGGTCTATTCACGTCTTTACTTTACGAAACGTGACGCGAAGGCTCAACTAGCAAGTTAGAGTTTTCAGACCACTCAATAGAGTACAACGGTCCACATTGATGCTTTGGAATTGCTCAACTCTCTCCATAGAGGCGCTTTTCACGTTTTTGTGCAATTTCACACATAACTTGGTCTATTCGCATCTTTACCTTACGAAACGTGGCACGAAGGCGAAACTTGCAAGTTAGACTTTCAAGAGCACTAAATAGAGTACAACGGTCCACATTGAAGCTTTGGAATTGCGCAACTCTCTCCGTAGAGGAGCTTTTCACGTCTTTGAGCAATTTGAGACATAACTAGGCCTATTCACGTCTTTACCTTCCGAAACGTGGCACGAAGGCTCAACTAGCAAGTTAGGCTTCTAAGAGCACTCAATAGAGTACAACGGTCCACATTGATGCTTTGGAATTGTTCAACTCTCTCCACAGAGAAGCTTTTCACGTTTTTGTGCTATTTGAGACATAACTTGGTCCATTCGCGGCTTTACCTTACGAAACGTGGCACGAAGTCGAAACTAGCAAGTTAGACTTTTAAGAGCACTAAAAAGAGTACAGCGGTCCACATTGATGCTTTGGAATTGCTCAACTCTCTCCATAGAGGAGCTTTTCACGTTTTTGTCCAATTTCAAACATAACTTGGTCTATTCGCGTCTTTACCTTACGAAACGTGGCACGAAGTCGAAACTAGCAAGTTAGACTTTTAAGAGCACTAAAAAGAGTACAGAGGTCCACATTGATGCTTTGGAATTGCTCAACTCTCTCCATAGAGAAGCATTTCACGTTTTTCCGTAATTTCAAACATAACTTGGTCTATTCACATCTTTACCTTACGAAATATGGCACGAATGCTCAACTAGCAAGTTAGACTTTTAAGAGCACTCAATAGAGTACAACGGTCCACATTGAGGCTTTGCAGTTGTTCAACTCTCTCCACAGAGGAGCTTTTCACGTTTTTGTGCAATTTGAGACATAACTTGGTCTATTCGCGTCTTTGCCTAACGAAACGTGGCACGAAGGTGAAACTAGCAAGTTAGACTTTTAAGAGCACTAGATAGAGTATAACGGTCCACATTGATGCTTTGGAATTCCTCAACTCTCTCCATAGAGGAGCGTTTCACGTTTTTGTGCAATTTCAAACATAACTTGGTCTATTCCCATCTTTACCTTACGAAACGTGGCACGAAGGCTCAACTAGTATGTTAGACTTTTAAGAGCACTTAATAGAGTGCAATGGCCCACATTGATGCTTTGGAATTGCTCAACTCTCTCCATAGAGGAGCTTTTCTCGTTTTTGTGCAATTTCAAACATAACTTGGTCTATTCGCATCTTTACCTTACGAAACGTGGCACGAACGCTCAACTAGCAAGTTAGACTTTTAAGAGCACTTAATACAGTACAATGGCCCACATTGATTCATTGGAATTGCTCAACTCTCTCCATAGACGAGCTTCTCACGTTTTTGTGCAATTTCAAACATAACTTGGTCTATTCGCATCTTTACCTTACGAAACGTGGCACGAAGGCTCAACTAGCAAGTTAGACTTTTAAGAGCACTAAATAGAGTACAGCGGTCTACATTGAGGCTTTGGAATTGCTCAACTCTCTCCATAGAGGAGCCTTTCACGTCTTTGAGCAATTTGAGACATAACTTGGCCTATTCACGTCTTTACCTTCCGAAACGTGGCACGAAGGCTCAACTAGCAAGTTAGGCTTCTAAGAGCACTCAATAGAGTACAACGGTCCACATTGATGCTTTGGAATTGTTCAACTCTCTCCACAGAGAAGCTTTTCACGTTTTTGTGCTATTTGAGACATAACTTGGTCCATTCGCGGCTTTACCTTACGAAACGTGGCACGAAGTCGAAACTAGCAAGTTAGACTTTTAAGAGCACTAAAAAGAGTACAGCGGTCCACATTGATGCTTTGGAATTGCTCAACTCTCTCCATAGAGGAGCTTTTTACGTTTTTGTCCAATTTCAAACATAACTTGGTCTATTCGCGTCTTTACCTTACGAAACGTGGCACGAAGTCGAAACTAGCAAGTTAGACTTGTAAGAGCACTAAAAAGAGTACAGAGGTCCACATTGATGCTTTGGAATTGCTCAACTCTCTCCATAGAGAAGCATTTCACGTTTTTCCGTAATTTCAAACATAACTTGGTCTATTCACATCTTTACCTTACGAAATATGGCACGAATGCTCAACTAGCAAGTTAGACTTTTAAGAGCACTCAATAGAGTACAACGGTCCACATTGAGGCTTTGGAGTTGTTCAACTCTCTCCACAGAGGAGCTTTTCACGTTTTTGTGCAATTTGAGACATAACTTGGTCTATTCGCGTCTTTGCCTAACGAAACGTGGCACGAAGGTGAAACTAGCAAGTTAGACTTTTAAGAGCACTAGATAGAGTATAACGGTCCACATTGATGCTTTGGAATTCCTCAACTCTCTCCATAGAGGAGCGTTTCACGTTTTTGTGCAATTTCAAACATAACTTGGTCTATTCCCATCTTTACCTTACGAAACGTGGCACGAAGGCTCAACTAGTATGTTAGACTTTTAAGAGCACTTAATAGAGTGCAATGGCCCACATTGATGCTTTGGAATTGCTCAACTCTCTCCGTAGAGGAGCTTTTCTCGTTTTTGTGCAATTTCAAACATAACTTGGTCTATTCGCATCTTTACCTTACGAAAAGTGGCACGAACGCTCAACTAGCAAGTTAGACTTTTAAAAGCACTAAATAGAGTACAACGGTCCACATTGAGGCTTTGGAATTGCTCAACTCTCTCCATAGAGGAGCTTCTCACGTTTTTGTGCAATTTGAAACATAACTTGGTCTATTGGCATCTTTACCTTACGAAACGTGGCACGAACGCTCAACTAGCAAGTTATACTTTTAAGGGCACTTAATAGAGTACAATGGCCCACATTCATGCTTTGGAATTGCTCAACTCTCTCCATAGAGGAGCTTTTCTCGTTTTTGTGCAATTTCACACATAACTTGGTCTATTCGCATCTTTACCTTACGAAACGTGGCACGAAGGATCAACTACCAAGTTACACTTTTAGGAGCACTAAATAGAGTACAACGGTCCACATTGAGGCTTTGGAATTGCTCAACTCTCTCAATAGAGGAGCTTTTCACGTCTTTGAGCAAGTTGAGACATAACTTGGTCTATTCACGTCTTTACCTTACGAAACGTGGCACGAAGGATCAACTAGCTTGTTAGACTTTTAAGAGCACTAAATAGAGTACAACAATCTACATTGATGCTTTGGAGTTGTTCAGCTCTCTCCACATAAGAGATTTTCACGTTTTTGTCCAATTTGAGACATAACTTGGTCTATTCGCGTCTTTACCTTGCGAAACGTGGCACGAAGGCAAAACTAGCAAGTTAGACTTTTAAGAGCACTAAATAGAGTACAACGGTTCACATTGATGCTTTGGAATTGCTCAACTCTCTCCATAGAAGAGCTTTTCTCGTTTTTGTGTAATTTCAATCATAACTTGGTCTATTCGCATCTTTACCTTACGAAACGTGGCACGAAGGCTCAACTAGCAAGTTACACTTTTAAGAGCACTAAATAGAGTACAACGGTCTACATTGAGGCTTTGGAATTGCTCAACTCTCTCCATAGAGGAGCTTTTCACGTCTTTGATCAATTTGAGACATAACGTGGTCTATTCGCGTCTTTACCTTACGAAACGTGGTACGAAGGAAAACTAGGAAGTTAGACTTTTAAGAGCAATAAATAGAGTACAACGGTCCACATTGATGCTTTGGAATTGCTCAACTCTCTCCAAAGAGGAGCTTGTCACGTTTTTGTGCTATTTCAAACATAACTTGGTCTATTCGCATGTTTACCTAACGAAACGTGGCATGAAGGTTGAGCTAGCAAGTTAGACTTTTAAGAGCACTAAATAGAGTACAATGGCCCACATTGATGCTTTGGAATTACTCAACTCTCTCCATAGAGGAACTTTTCTCGTTTTTGTGCAATTTCAAATATGACTTGGTCTATTCGCATCTTTACCTTACAAAACGTGGCACGAAGGCTCAACTAGCAAGATAGACTTTTAGGAGCACTAAATAGAGTACAACGGTCCACATTGAGGCTTTGGAATTGCTCAACGCTCTCCATAGAGGAGCTTTTCACGTCTTTGAGCAATTTGAGACATAACTTGGTCTATACACGTCTTTGCCTTACAAAACGTGGCACGAAGGCGAAACTTGCAAGTTAGACTTTTAAGAGCACTAAATAGAGTACAACAGTCCACATTGATGCTTTGGAATTGCTCAACTCTCTTCATAGAGGAGCTTCTCACCTTTTTGTGCAATTTGAAACATAACTTGGTCTATTGGCATCTTTACCTTACGAAACGTGGCACGAACGCTCAACTAGCAAGTTATACTTTTAAGGGCACTTAGTAGAGTACAATGGCCCACATTCATGCTTTGGAATTGCTCAACTCTCTCCATAGAGGAGCTTTTCTCGTTTTTGTGCAATTTCACACAGAACTTGGTCTATTCGCATCTTTACCTTACGAAACGTGGCACGAAGGATCAACTACCAAGTTAGACTTTTAGGAGCACTAAATAGAGTACAACGGTCCACATTGAGGCTTTGGAATTGCTCAACTCTCTCAATAGAGAAGCTTTTCACGTCTTTGAGCAATTTGAGACATAACTTGGTCTATTCATGTCTTTACCTTACGAAACGTGGTACGAAGGCTCAACTAGCTTGTTAGACTTTTAAGAGCACTAAATAGAGTACAACAATCTACATTGATGCTTTGGAGTTGTTCAACTCTCTCCACATAAGAGATTTTCACGTTTTTGTCCAATTTGAGACATAACTTGGTCTATTCGCGTCTTTACCTTGCGAAACGTGGCACGAAGGCAAAACTAGCAAGTTAGACTTTTAAGAGCACTAAATAGAGTACAACGGTTCACATTGATGCTTTGGAATTGCTCAACTCTCTCCATAGAAGAGCTTTTCTTGTTTTTGTGTAATTTCAAACATAACTTGGTCTATTCGCATCTTTACCTTACGAAACGTGGCATGAAGGTTGAGCTAGCAAGTTAGACTTTTAAGAGCACTAAATAGAGTACAATGGCCCACATTGATGCTTTGGAATTACTCAACTCTCTCCATGGAGGAACTTTTCTCGTTTTTGTGCAATTTCAAACATGACTTGGTCTATTCGCATCTTTACCTTACAAAACGTGGCACGAAGGCTCAACTAGCAAGATAGACTTTTAGGAGCACTAAATAGAGTACAACGGTCCACATTGAGGCTTTGGAATTGCTCAAGTCTCTCCATAGAGGAGCTTTTCACGTCTTTGAGCAATTTGAGACATAACTTGGTCTATACACGTCTTTGCCTTACAAAACGTGGCACGAAGGCGAAACTTGCAAGTTAGACTTTTAAGAGCACTAAATAGAGTACAACGGTCTACATTGAGGCTTTGGAATTGCTCAACTCTCTCCATAGAGGAGCTTTTCACGTCTTTGATCAATTTGAGACATAACGTGGTCTATTCGCGTCTTTACCTTACGAAACGTGGTACGAAGCAAAACTAGGAAGTTAGACTTTTAAGAGCACTAAATAGAGTACAACGGTCCACATTGATGCTTTGGAATTGCTCAACTCTCTCCAAAGAGGAGCTTGTCACGTTTTTGTGCAATTTCAAACATAACTTGGTCTATTCGCATGTTTACCTAACGAAACGTGGCATGAAGGTTGAGCTAGCAAGTTAGACTTTTAAGAGCACTAAATAGAGTACAATGGCCCACATTGATGCTTTGGAATTACTCAACTCTCTCCATGGAGGAACTTTTCTCGTTTTTGTGCAATTTCAAACATGACTTGGTCTATTCGCATCTTTACCTTACAAAACGTGGCACGAAGGCTCAACTAGCAAGATAGACTTTTAGGAGCACTAAATAGAGTACAACGGTCCACATTGAGGCTTTGGAATTGCTCAAGTCTCTCCATAGAGGAGCTTTTCACGTCTTTGAGCAATTTGAGACATAACTTGGTCTATACACGTCTTTGCCTTACAAAACGTGGCACGAAGGCGAAACTTGCAAGTTAGACTTTTAAG
Source organism: Tripterygium wilfordii (assembly GCF_013401445.1). Lineage (NCBI taxonomy): Eukaryota > Viridiplantae > Streptophyta > Magnoliopsida > Celastrales > Celastraceae > Tripterygium > Tripterygium wilfordii. The sequence continues at coordinate 8,358,316 of NC_052253.1, forward strand.
AGCACTAAATAGAGTACAACAGTCCACATTGATGCTTTGGAATTGCTCAACTCTCTTCATAGAGGAGCTTCTCACCTTTTTGTGCAATTTGAAACATAACTTGGTCTATTCGCATCTTCACCTTACGACACGTGGCACAAAGGCTCAACTAGCAAGTTAGACTTTCAAGAGCACTTAATAGAGTACAATGGCCCACATTCATGCTTTGGAATTGCTCAACTCTCTCCATAGAAAAGCTTTTCTCGTTTTTGTGCAATTTCACACATAACTTGGTCTATTCGCATCTTTACCTTACAAAACGTGGCACGAAGGCTCAACTAGCAAGTTAGAATTTTAAGAGTACTAAATAGAGTACAACGGTCCACATTGAGGCTTTGGAATTGCTCAACTCTCTCCATAGAGGAGCTTTTCACGTCTTTGAGCAATTTAAGACATAACTTGGTCTATTCACGTCTTTACCTTACGAAACGTGCCACGAAGGCTCAACTAGCTAGTTAGACTTTTAAGAGCACTAAATAGAGTACAACGGTCCACATTGATGCTTTGGAGTTGTTCAACTCTCTCCACAGAAGAGATTTTCACGTTTTTGTGCAATTTGAGACATAACTTGGTCTATTCGCGTCTTTACCTTACGAAACGTGGCCCGAAGGCAAAACTAGCAAGTTAGACTTTTAAGAGCACTAAATAGAGTACAACGGTCCACATTGATGCTTTGGAATCGCTCAACTCTCTCCATAGAGGAGCTTGTCACGTTTTTGCGCAATTTCAAACATAACTTGGTCTATTCGCATCTTTACCTAACGAAACATGGCATGAAGGCTCAACTAGCAAGTTAGACTTTTAAGAGCACTAAATAGAGTACAATGGCCAACATTGATGCTTTGGAATCGCTCAACTCTCTCCATAGAGGAGCTTTTCACGTTTTTGTGCAATTTCAAACAGAACTTGGTCTATTCGCATCTTTACCTTACGAAACGTGGCACGAAGGCTCAACTAGCAAGTTAGACTTTTAAAAGCACTAAATAGAGTACAACGGTCCACATTGAGGCTTTCGAATTGCTCAACTCTCTCCATAGAGGAGCTTCTCACGTTTTTGTGCAATTTGAAACATAACTTGGTCTATTTGCATCTTTACCTTACGAAACGTGGCACAAAGGCTCAACAAGCAAGTTAGACTTTTAAGGGCACTTAATAGAGTACAATGGCCCACATTCATGCTTTGGAATTGCTCAACTCTCTCCATAGAGGAGCTTTTCACGTTTTTGTGCAATTTCGAACATAACTTGGTATATTCGCATCTTTACCTTACGAAACGTGGCACGAAGGCTCAACTAGTAAGTTAGACTTTAAAGAGCACTTAATAGAGTACACTGGCCCACATTGATGCTTTGGAATTGCTCAACTCTGTCCATAGAGGAGCTTTTCTCGTTTTTGTGCAATTTCAGACATCACTTGGTCTATTCGCATCTTTACCTTACGAAACGTGGCACGAAGGCTCAACTAGTAAGTTAGACTTTTAAGAGCACTTAATAGAGTACACTGGCCCACATTTTGATGCTTTGGAATTGCTCAACTCTCTCCATAGAGGAGCTTTTCTCGTTTTTGTGCAATTTCAAACATCACTTGGTCTATTCGCATCTTTACCTTCCGGAACGTGGCACGAAGGCTCAACTAGTAAGTTAGACTTTTAAGAGCACTTAATAGAGTACAATGGCCCACATTGATGCTTTGGAATTGCTCAACTCTTTCCATAGAGGAGCTTTTCACGTATTTGAGCAATTTGAGACATAACGTGGTCTATTCACGTCTTTACCTTACGAAACGTGGTACGAAGGAAAACTAGCAAGTTAGACTTTTAAGAGCACTAAATAGAGTACAACGGTCCACATTGATGCTTTGGAATCGCTCAACTCTCTCCATAGAGGAGCTTGTCACGTTTTTGCGCAATTTCAAACATAACTTGGTCTATTCGCATCTTTACCTTACGAAACGTGGCACGAAGGCTCAACTAGCAAGTTAGACTTTTAAAAGCACTAAATAGAGTACAACGGTCCACATTGAGGCTTTCGAATTGCTCAACTCTCTCCATAGAGGAGCTTCTCACGTTTTTGTGCAATTTGAAACATAACTTGGTCTATTTGCATCTTTACCTTACGAAACGTGGCACGAAGGCTCAGCAAGCAAGTTAGACTTTTAAGGGCACTTAATATAATACAATGGCCCACATTCATGCTTTGGAATTGCTCAACTCTCTTCATAGAGGAGCTTTTCACGTTTTTGTGCAATTTCAAACATAACTTGGTATATTCGCATCTTTACCTTACGAAACGTGGCACGAAGGCTCAACTAGTAAGTTAGACTTTTAAGAGCACTTAATATAGTACAATGGCCCACATTGATGCTATGGAATTACTCAACTCTCTCCATAGAGGAGCTTTTCTCGTTTTTGTGGAATTTCAGACATGACTTGGTCTATTCGTATCTTTACCTTCCGAAACGTGGCACGAAGGCTCAACTAGCTAGTTAGACTTTTAAGAGCACTAAATAGAGTACAATGGCCCACATTGATGCTTTGGAATTGCTCAACTCTTTCCATAGAGGAGCTTTTCTCGTTTTTGTGGAATTTCAAACATGACTTGGTCTATTCGCATCTTTACCTTCCGAAACGTGGCACGAAGGCTCAACTAGTAAGTTAGACTTTTAAGAGCACTTAATAGAGTACACTGGCCCACATTGATGCTTTGGAATTGCTCAACTCTTTCCATAGAGGAGCTTTTCTCGTTTTTGTGGAATTTCAAACATGACTTGGTCTATTCGCATCTTTACCTTCCGAAACGTGGCACGAAGGCTCAACTAGTAAGTTAGACTTTTAAGAGCACTTAATAGAGTACACTGGCCCATATTGATCCTTTGGAATTGCTCAACTCTCTCCATAGAGGAGCTTTTCTCGTTTTTGTGCAATTTCAAACATCACTTGGTCTATTCGCATCTTTACCTTCCGAAACGTGGCACAAAGGCTCAACTAGTAAGTTAGACTTTTAAGAGCACTTAATAGAGTACAATGGTCCACATTGATGCTTTGGAATTGCTCAACTCTGTCCATAGAGGAGCTTTTCACGTATTTGAGCAATTTGAGACATAACGTGGTCTATTCGCGTCTTTACCTTACGAAACGTGGTACGAAGGAAAACTAGCAAGTTAGACTTTTCAGAGCACTAAATAGAGTACAACGGTCTACATTGAGGCTTTGGAATTGCTCAACTCTCTCCATAGAGGAGCTTTTCATGTCTTTGAGCAATTTGAGACATAACTTGGTCTATTCATGTCTTTACCTTACGAAACGTGGCACGAAGGCTCTACTAGCTATTTAGACTTTTAAGAGCACTAAATAGAGTACAACGGTCCACATTGATGCTTTGGAGTTGTGCAACTCTCTCCACAGAAGAGATTTTCACGTTTTTGTGCAATTTGAGACATCACTTGGTCTATTCGCGTCTTTACCTTACGAAACAGGCCCGAAGGCAAAACTAGCAAGTTAGGCTTTTAAGAGCACTAAATAGAGTACAACGGTCCACATTGCTGCTTTGGAATCGCTCAACTCTCTCCATAGAGGAGCTTGTCACGTTTTTGCGCAATTTCAAACATAACTTGGTCTATTCGCAACTTTACCTTACGAAACGTGGCATGAAGGCTCAACTAGCAAGTTAGACTTTTAAGAGCACTAAATAGAGGACAATGGCCCACATTGATGCTTTGGAATTGCTCAACTCTCTCCATAGAGGAGCTTTTCTCGTTTTTGTGCAATTTCAAACATAACTTGGTCTATTCACATCTTTACCTTACGAAACGTGGCACGAAGGTTCAACTAGCAAGTTAGACTTTTATAAGCACTAAATAGAGTACAACGGTCCACATTGAGGCTTTCGAATTGCTCAACTCTCTCCATAGAGGAGCTTCTCACGTTTTTGTGCAATTTGAAACATAACTTGGTCTATTCACATCTTTACCTTACGAAACGTGGCATGAAGGCTCAACTAGAAAGTTAGACTTTTAAGGGCACTTAATAGAGTACAATGGCCCACATTCATGCTTTGGAATTGCTCAACTCTCTCCATAGAGGGGCTTTTCACGTTTTTGTGCAATTTCAAACATAACTTGGTCTATTCGCATCTTTACCTTACGAAACGTCGCACGAAGGTTCAACTAGTAAGTTAGACTTTTAAGAGCACTTAATATAGTACAATGGCTCACATTGATGCTTTGGAATTGCTCAACTCTCTCCATAGAGGAGCTTTTCTCGTTTTTGTCGAATTTCAAACATGACTTGTTCTATTCGCATCTTTACCTTCCGAAACGTGGCACGAAGGCTCAACTAGTAAGTTAGACTTTTAAGAGCACTTAATAGAGTACAACGGTCCACATTGATGCTTTGGAATTGCTCAACTCTCTCCATAGAGGAGCTTTTCTCGTTTTTGTGGAATTTCAAACATGACTTGGTCTATTCGCATCTTTACCTTCCGAAACGTGGCACGAAGGCTCAACTAGCAAGTTAGACTTTTAAGAGCACTAAATAGAGTACAATGGCCCACATTGATGCTTTGGAATTGCTCAACTCTCTCCATAGAGGAGCTTTTCTCGTTTTTGTGCAATTTCAAACATGACTTGGTCTATTCGCATCTTTACCTTACGAAACGTGGCACGAAGGCTCAACTAGCAAGTTAGACTTTTAAGAGCACTAAATAGAGTACAGCGGTCTACATTGAGGCTTTGGAATTGCTCAACTCTCTCCATAGAGGAGCCTTTCACGTCTTTGAGCAATTTGAGACATAACTTGGCCTATTCACGTCTTTACCTTCCGAAACGTGGCACTAAGGCTCAACTAGCAAGTTAGGCTTCTAAGAGCACTCAATAGAGTACAACGGTCCACATTGATGCTTTGGAATTGTTCAACTCTCTCCACAGAGGAGCTTTTCACGTTTTTGTGCTATTTGAGACATAACTTGGTCCATTCGCGGCTTTACCTTACGAAACGTGGCACGAAGTCGAAACTAGCAAGTTAGACTTTTAAGAGCACTAAAAAGAGTACAGCGGTCCACATTGATGCTTTGGAATTGCTCAACTCTCTCCATAGAGGAGCTTTTCACGTTTTTGTCCAATTTCAAACATAACTTGGTCTATTCGCGTCTTTACCTTACGAAACGTGGCACGAAGTCGAAACTAGCAAGTTAGACTTTTAAGAGCACTAAAAAGAGTACAGAGGTCCACATTGATGCTTTGGAATTGCTCAACTCTCTCCATAGAGAAGCATTTCACCTTTTTGTGCAATTTGAAACATAACTTGGTCTATTGGCATCTTTACCTTACGAAACGTGGCACGAACACTCAACTAGCAAGTTATACTTTTAAGGGCACTTAATAGAGTACAATGGCCCACATTCATGCTTTGGAATTGCTCAACTCTCTCCATAGAGGAGCTTTTCTCGTTTTTGTGCAATTTCACACAGAACTTGGTCTATTCGCATCTTTACCTTACGAAACGTGGCACGAAGGATCAACTACCAAGTTAGACTTTTAGGAGCACTAAATAGAGTACAACGGTCCACATTGAGGCTTTGGAATTGCTCAACTCTCTCAATATAGGAGCTTTTGACGTCTTTGAGCAATTTGAGACATAACTTGGTCTATTCACGTCTTTACCTTACGAAACGTGGCACGAAGGCTCAACTAGCTTGTTAGACTTTTAAGAGCACTAAATAGAGTACAACAATCTACATTGATGCTTTGGAGTTGTTCAACTCTCTCCACATAAGAGATTTTCACGTTTTTGTCCAATTTGAGACATAACTTGGTCTATTCGCGTCTTTACCTTGCGAAACGTGGCACGAAGGCAAAACTAGCAAGTTAGACTTTTAAGAGCACTAAATAGAGTACAACGGTTCACATTGATGCTTTGGAATTGCTCAACTCTCTCCATAGAAGAGCTTTTCTTGTTTTTGTGTAATTTCAAACATAACTTGGTCTATTCACATCTTTACCTTACGAAACGTGGCACGAAGGCTCAACTAGCAAGTTACACTTTTAAGAGCACTAAATAGAGTACAACGGTCTACATTGAGGCTTTGGAATTGCTCAACTCTCTCCATAGAGGAGCTTTTCACGTCTTTGATCAATTTGAGACATAACGTGGTCTATTCGCGTCTTTACCTTACGAAACGTGGTACGAAGCAAAACTAGGAAGTTAGACTTTTAAGAGCACTAAATAGAGTACAACGGTCCACATTGATGCTTTGGAATTGCTCAACTCTCTCCAAAGAGGAGCTTGTCACGTTTTTGTGCAATTTCAAACATAACTTGGTCTATTCGCATGTTTACCTAACGAAACGTGGCATGAAGGTTGAGCTAGCAAGTTAGACTTTTAAGAGCACTAAATAGAGTACAATGGCCCACATTGATCCTTTGGAATTACTCAACTCTCTCCATAGAGGAACTTTTCTCGTTTTTGTGCAATTTCAAACATGACTTGGTCTATTCGCATCTTTACCTTACAAAACGTGGCACGAAGGCTCAACTAGCAAGATAGACTTTTAGGAGCACTAAATAGAGTACAACGGTCCACATTGAGGCTTTGGAATTGCTCAAGTCTCTCCATAGAGGAGCATTTCACGTCTTTGAGCAATTTGAGACATAACTTGGTCTATACACATCTTTGCCTTACAAAACGTGGCACGAAGGCGAAACTTGCAAGTTAGACTTTTAAGAGCACTAAATAGAGTACAACAGTCCACATTGATGCTTTGGAATTGCTCAACTCTCTTCATAGAGGAGCTTCTCACCTTTTTGTGCAATTTGAAACATAACTTGGTCTATTCGCATCTTCACCTTACGACACGTGGCACAAAGGCTCAACTAGCAAGTTAGACTTTCAAGAGCACTTAATAGAGTACAATGGCCCACATTCATGCTTTGGAATTGCTCAACTCTCTCCATAGAAAAGCTTTTCTCGTTTTTGTGCAATTTCACACATAACTTGGTCTATTCGCATCTTTACCTTACAAAACGTGGCACGAAGGCTCAACTAGCAAGTTAGAATTTTAAGAGTACTAAATAGAGTACAACGGTCCACATTGAGGCTTTGGAATTGCTCAACTCTCTCCATAGAGGAGCTTTTCACGTCCTTGAGCAATTTAAGACATAACTTGGTCTATTCATGTCTTTACCTTACGAAACGTGCCACGAAGGCTCAACTAGCTAGTTAGACTTTTAAGAGCACTAAATAGAGTACAACGGTCCACATTGATGCTTTGGAGTTGTTCAACTCTCTCCACAGAAGAGATTTTCACGTTTTTGTGCAATTTGAGACATAACTTGGTCTGTTCGCGTCTTTACCTTACGAAACGTGGCCCGAAGGCAAAACTAGCAAGTTAGACTTTTAAGAGCACTAAATAGAGTACAACGGTCCACATTGATGCTTTGGAATCGCTCAACTCTCTCCATAGAGGAGCTTGTCACGTTTTTGCGCAATTTCAAACATAACTTGGTCTATTCGCATCTTTACCAAACGAAACATGGCATGAAGGCTCAACTAGCAAGTTAGACTTTTAAGAGCACTAAATAGAGTACAATGGCCAACATTGATGCTTTGGAATCGCTCAACTTTCTCGATAGAGGAGCTTTTCACGTTTTTGTGCAATTTCAAACAGAACTTGGTCTATTCGCATCTTTACCTTACGAAACGTGGCACGAAGGCTCAACTAGCAAGTTAGACTTTTAAAAGCACTAAATAGAGTACAACGGTCCACATTGAGGCTTTCGAATTGCTCAACTCTCTCCGTAGAGGAGCTTCTCACGTTTTTGTGCAATTTGAAACATAACTTGGTCTATTTGCATCTTTACCTTACGAAACGTGGCACAAAGGCTCAACAAGCAAGTTAGACTTTTAAGGGCACTTAATAGAGTACAATGGCCCACATTCATGCTTTGGAATTGCTCAACTCTCTCCATAGAGGAGCTTTTCACGTTTTTGTGCAATTCCGAACATAACTTGGTATATTCGCATCTTTACCTTACGAAACGTGGCACGAAGGCTCAACTAGTAAGTTAGACTTTTAAGAGCACTTAATAGAGTACACTGGCCCACATTGATGCTTTGGAATTGCTCAACTCTGTCCATAGAGGAGCTTTTCTCGTTTTTGTGCAATTTCAAACATCACTTGGTCTATTCGCATCTTTGCCTTACGAAACGTGGCACGAAGGCTCAACTAGTAAGTTAGACTTTTAAGAGCACTTAATAGAGTACACTGGCCCACATTTTGATGCTTTGGAATTGCTCAACTCTCTCCATAGAGGAGCTTTTCTCGTTTTTGTGCAATTTCAAACATCACTTGGTCTATTCGCATCTTTACCTTCCGAAACGTGGCACGAAGGCTCAACTAGTAAGTTAGACTTTTAAGAGCACTAAATAGAGTACAATGGCCCACATTGATGCTTTGGAATTGCTCAACTCTCTCCATAGAGGAGCTTTTCACGTATTTGAGCAATTTGAGACATAACGTGGTCTATTCACGTCTTTACCTTACGAAACGTGGTACGAAGGAAAACTAGCAAGTTAGACTTTTAAGAGCACTAAATAGAGTACAACGGTCCACATTGATGCTTTGGAATCGCTCAACTCTCTCCATAGAGGAGCTTGTCACGTTTTTGCGCAATTTCAAACATAACTTGGTCTATTCGCATCTTTACCTTACGAAACATGGCACGAAGGCTCAACTAGCAAGTTAGACTTTTAAAAGCACTAAATAGAGTACAACGGTCCACATTGAGGCTTTCGAATTGCTCAACTCTCTCCATAGAGGAGCTTCTCACGTTTTTGTGCAATTTGAAACATAACTTGGTCTATTTGCATCTTTACCTTACGAAACGTGGCACGAAGGCTCAACAAGCAAGTTAGACTTTTAAGGGCACTTAATATAGTACAATGGCCCACATTCATGCTTTGGAATTGCTCAACTCTCTCCATAGAGGAGCTTTTCACGTTTTTGTGCAATTTCAAACATAACTTGGTATATTCGCATCTTTACCTTATGAAACGTGGCACGAAGGCTCAACTAGTAAGTTAGACTTTTAAGAGCACTTAATATAGTACAATGGCCCACATTGATGCTATGGAATTACTCAACTCTCTCCATAGAGGAGCTTTTCTCGTTTTTGTGGAATTTCAGACATGACTTGGTCTATTCGTATCTTTACCTTCCGAAACGTGGCACGAAGGCTCAACTAGCTAGTTAGACTTTTAAGAGCACTAAATAGAGTACAATGGCCCACATTGATGCTTTGGAATTGATCAACTCTTTCCATAGAGGAGCTTTTCTCGTTTTTGTGGAATTTCAAACATGACTTGGTCTATTCGCATCTTTACCTTCCGAAACGTGGCACGAAGGCTCAACTAGTAAGTTAGACTTTTAAGAGCACTTAATAGAGTACACTGGCCCACATTGATGCTTTGGAATTGCTCAACTCTCTCCATAGAGGAGCTTTTCTCGTTTTTGTGCAATTTCAAACATCACTTGGTCTATTCGCATCTTTACCTTACGAAACGTGGCACGAAGGCTAAACTAGTAAGTTAGAGTTTTAAGAGCACTTAATAGAGTACACTGGCCCACATTGATCCTTTGGAATTGCTCAACTCTCTCCATAGAGGAGCTTTTCTCGTTTTTGTGCAATTTCAAACATGACTTGGTCTATTCGCATCTTTACCTTACAAAACGTGGCACGAATGCTCAACTAGCAAGATAGACTTTTAGGAGCACTAAATAGAGTACAACGGTCCACATTGAGGCTTTGGAATTGCTCAAGTCTCTCCATAGAGGAGCATTTCACGTCTTTGAGCAATTTGAGACATAACTTGGTCTATACACATCTTTGCCTTACAAAACGTGGCACGAAGGCGAAACTTGCAAGTTAGACTTTTAAGAGCACTAAATAGAGTACAACAGTCCACATTGATGCTTTGGAATTGCTCAACTCTCTTCATAGAGGAGCTTCTCACCTTTTTGTGCAATTTGAAACATAACTTGGTCTATTCGCATCTTCACCTTACGACACGTGGCACAAAGGCTCAACTAGCAAGTTAGACTTTCAAGAGCACTTAATAGAGTACAATGGCCCACATTCATGCTTTGGAATTGCTCAACTCTCTCCATAGAAAAGCTTTTCTCGTTTTTGTGCAATTTCACACATAACTTGGTCTATTCGCATCTTTACCTTACAAAACGTGACACGAAGGCTCAACTAGCAAGTTAGAATTTTAAGAGTACTAAATAGAGTACAACGGTCCACATTGAGGCTTTGGAATTGCTCAACTCTCTCCATAGAGGAGCTTTTCACGTCCTTGAGCAATTTAAGACATAACTTGGTCTATTCATGTCTTTACCTTACGAAACGTGCCACGAAGGCTCAACTAGCTAGTTAGACTTTTAAGAGCACTAAATAGAGTACAACGGTCCACATTGATGCTTTGGAGTTGTTCAACTCTCTCCACAGAAGAGATTTTCACGTTTTTGTGCAATTTGAGACATAACTTGGTCTGTTCGCGTCTTTACCTTACGAAACGTGGCCCGAAGGCAAAACTAGCAAGTTAGACTTTTAAGAGCACTAAATAGAGTACAACGGTCCACATTGATGCTTTGGAATCGCTCAACTCTCTCCATAGAGGAGCTTGTCACGTTTTTGCGCAATTTCAAACATAACTTGGTCTATTCGCATCTTTACCAAACGAAACATGGCATGAAGGCTCAACTAGCAAGTTAGACTTTTAAGAGCACTAAATAGAGTACAATGGCCAACATTGATGCTTTGGAATCGCTCAACTTTCTCGATAGAGGAGCTTTTCACGTTTTTGTGCAATTTCAAACAGAACTTGGTCTATTCGCATCTTTACCTTACGAAACGTGGCACGAAGGCTCAACTAGCAAGTTAGACTTTTAAAAGCACTAAATAGAGTACAACGGTCCACATTGAGGCTTTCGAATTGCTCAACTCTCTCCGTAGAGGAGCTTCTCACGTTTTTGTGCAATTTGAAACATAACTTGGTCTATTTGCATCTTTACCTTACGAAACGTGGCACAAAGGCTCAACAAGCAAGTTAGACTTTTAAGGGCACTTAATAGAGTACAATGGCCCACATTCATGCTTTGGAATTGCTCAACTCTCTCCATAGAGGAGCTTTTCACGTTTTTGTGCAATTCCGAACATAACTTGGTATATTCGCATCTTTACCTTACGAAACGTGGCACGAAGGCTCAACTAGTAAGTTAGACTTTTAAGAGCACTTAATAGAGTACACTGGCCCACATTGATGCTTTGGAATTGCTCAACTCTGTCCATAGAGGAGCTTTTCTCGTTTTTGTGCAATTTCAAACATCACTTGGTCTATTCGCATCTTTACCTTACGAAACGTGGCACGAAGGCTCAACTAGTAAGTTAGACTTTTAAGAGCACTTAATAGAGTACACTGGCCCACATTTGGATGCTTTGGAATTGCTCAACTCTCTCCATAGAGGAGCTTTTCTCGTTTTTGTGCAATTTCAAACATCACTTGGTCTATTCGCATCTTTACCTTCCGAAACGTGGCACGAAGGCTCAACTAGTAAGTTACACTTTTAGGAGCACTAAATAGAGTACAATGGCCCACATTGATGCTTTGGAATTGCTCAACTCTCTCCATAGAGGAGCTTTTCACGTATTTGAGCAATTTGAGACATAACGTGGTCTATTCACGTCTTTACCTTACGAAACGTGGTACGAAGGAAAACTAGCAAGTTAGACTTTTAAGAGCACTAAATAGAGTACAACGGTCCACATTGATGCTTTGGAATCGCTCAACTCTCTCCATAGAGGAGCTTGTCACGTTTTTGCGCAATTTCAAACATAACTTGGTCTATTCGCATCTTTACCTTACGAAACATGGCACGAAGGCTCAACTAGCAAGTTAGACTTTTAAAAGCACTAAATAGAGTACAACGGTCCACATTGAGGCTTTCGAATTGCTCAACTCTCTCCATAGAGGAGCTTCTCACGTTTTTGTGCAATTTGAAACATAACTTGGTCTATTTGCATCTTTACCTTACGAAACGTGGCACGAAGGCTCAACAAGCAAGTTAGACTTTTAAGGGCACTTAATATAGTACAATGGCCCACATTCATGCTTTGGAATTGCTCAACTCTCTCCATAGAGGAGCTTTTCACGTTTTTGTGCAATTTCAAACATAACTTGGTATATTCGCATCTTTACCTTATGAAACGTGGCACGAAGGCTCAACTAGTAAGTTAGACTTTTAAGAGCACTTAATATAGTACAATGGCTCACATTGATGCTATGGAATTACTCAACTCTCTCCATAGAGGAGCTTTTCTCGTTTTTGTGGAATTTCAGACATGACTTGGTCTATTCGTATCTTTACCTTCCGAAACGTGGCACGAAGGCTCAACTAGCTAGTTAGACTTTTAAGAGCACTAAATAGAGTACAATGGCCCACATTGATGCTTTGGAATTGATCAACTCTTTCCATAGAGGAGCTTTTCTCGTTTTTGTGGAATTTCAAACATGACTTGGTCTATTCGCATCTTTACCTTCCGAAACGTGGCACGAAGGCTCAACTAGTAAGTTAGACTTTTAAGAGCACTTAATAGAGTACACTGGCCCACATTGATGCTTTGGAATTGCTCAACTCTCTCCATAGAGGAGCTTTTCTCGTTTTTGTGCAATTTCAAACATCACTTGGTCTATTCGCATCTTTACCTTACGAAACGTGGCACGAAGGCTAAACTAGTAAGTTAGAGTTTTAAGAGCACTTAATAGAGTACACTGGCCCACATTGATCCTTTGGAATTGCTCAACTCTCTCCATAGAGGAGCTTTTCTCGTTTTTGTGCAATTTCAAACATGACTTGCTCTATTCGCATCTTTACCTTCCGAAACGTGGCACAAAGGCTCAACTAGTAAGTTAGACTTTTAAGAGCACTTAATAGAGTACAATGGTCCACATTGATGCTTTGGAATTGCTCAATTCTCTCCATAGAGGAGCTTTTCACGTATTTGAGCAATTTGAGACATAACGTGGTCTATTCGCGTCTTTTCCTTACGAAACGTGGTACGAAGGAAAACTAGCAAGTTAGACTTTTCAGAGCACTAAATAGAGTACAACGGTCTACATTGAGGCTTTGGAATTGCTCAACTCTCTCCATAGAGGAGCTTTTCATGTCTTTGAGCAATTTGAGACATAACTTGGTCTATTCACGTCTTTACCTTACGAAACGTGGCACGAAGGCTCTACTAGCTATTTAGACTTTTAAGAGCACTAAATAGAGTACAACGGTCCACATTGATGCTTTGGAGTTGTGCAACTCTCTCCACAGAAGAGATTTTCACGTTTTTGTGCAATTTGAGACATAACTTGGTCTATTCGCGTCTTTACCCTACGAAACAGGCCCGAAGGCAAAACTAGCAAGTTAGGCTTTTAAGAGCACTAAATAGAGTACAACGGTCCACATTGCTGCTTTGGAATCGCTCAACTCTCTCCATAGAGGAGCTTGTCACGTTTTTGCGCAATTTCAAACATAACTTGGTCTATTCGCATCTTTACCTTACGAAACGTGCCATGAAGGCTCAACTAGCAAGTTAGACTTTTAAGAGCACTAAATAGAGGACAATGGCCCACATTGATGCTTTGGAATTGCTCAACTCTCTCCATAGAGGAGCTTTTCTCGTTTTTGTGCAATTTTAAACATAACTTGGTCTATTCACATCTTTACCTTACGAAACGTGGCACGAAGGCTCAACTAGCAAGTTAGACTTTTAAAAGCACTAAATAGAGTACAACGGTCCACATTGAGGCTTTCGAATTGCTCAACTCTCTCCATAGAGGAGCTTCTCACGTTTTTGTGCAATTTGAAACATAACTTGGTCTATTCACATCTTTACCTTACGAAACGTGGCATGAAGGCTCAACTAGAAAGTTAGACTTTTAAGGGCACTTAATAGAGTACAATGGCCCACATTCATGCTTTGGAATTGCTCAACTCTCTCCATAGAGGGGCTTTTCACGTTTTTGTGCAATTTCAAACATAACTTGGTCTATTCGGATCTTTACCTTACGAAACGTGGCACGAAGGCTCAACTAGTAAGTTAGACTTTTAAGAGCACTTAATATAGTACAATGGCCCACATTGATGCTTTGGAATTGCTCAACTCTCTCCATAGTCCGCTTTTCTCATTTTTGTGCAATTTTAAACATAACTTGGTGTATTCGCATCTTTACCTTACGAAACGTGGCACGAAGGCTCAACTAGCAAGTTAGACTTTTAAAAACACTAAATAGAGTACAACGGTCCACATTGAGGCTTTCGAATTGCTCAAGTCTCTCCATAGAGGAGCTTCTAACGTTTTTGTGCAATTCGAAACATAACTTGGTCTATTCGCATCTTTACCTTACGAAACGTGGCACGAAGGCTCAACTAGTAAGTTAGACTTTTAAGAGCACTTAATAGAGTACAATGGCCCACATTGATGCTTTGGAATTGCTCAACTCTCTCCATAGAGGAGCTTTTCACGTATTTGAGCAATTTGAGACATAACGTGGTCTATTCGCGTCTTTACCTTACGAAACGTGGTACGAAGGAAAACTAGCAAGTTAGACTTTTCAGAGCACTAAATAGAGTACAACGGTATACATTGAGGCTTTGGAATTGCTCAACTCTCTCCATAGAGGAGCTTTTCACGTCTTTGAGCAATTTGAGACATAACTTGGTCTATTCACGTCTTTACCTTACGAAACGTGGCACGAAGGCTCTACTAGCTATTTAGACTTTTAAGAGCACTAAATAGAGTACAACGGTCCACATTGATGCTTTGGAGTTGTTCAACTCTCTCCACATAAGAGATTTTCACGTTTTTGTGCAATTTGAGACATAACTTGGTCTATTCGCGTCTTTACCTTACGAAACAGGCCCGAAGGCAAAACTAGCAAGATAGGCTTTTAAGAGCACTAAATAGAGTACAACGGTCCACATTGCTGCTTTGGAATCGCTCAACTCTCTCCATAGAGGAGCTTGTCACGTTTTTGCGCAATTTCAAACATAACTTGGTCTATTCGCTTCTTTACCTTACGAAACATGGCATGAAGGCTCAACTAGCAAGTTAGACTTTTAAGAGCACTAAATAGAGGACAATGGCCCACATTGATGCTTTGGAATTGCTCAACTCTCTCCATAGAGGAGCTTTTCTCGTTTTTGTGCAATTTCAAACCTAACTTGGTCTATTCACATCTTTACCTTACGAAACGTGGCACGAAGGCTCAACTAGCAAGTTAGACTTTTAAAAGCACTAAATAGAGTACAACGGTCCACATTGAGGCTTTCGAATTGCACAACTCTCTCCATAGAGGGGCTTTTCACGTTTTTGTGCAGTTTCAAACATAACTTGGTCTATTCGCATCTTTACCTTACGAAACGTGGCACGAAGGCTCAACTAGTAAGTTAGACTTTTAAGAGCACTTAATATAGTACAATGGCTCACATTGATGCTTTGGAATTGCTCAACTCTCTCCATGGAGGAGCTTTTCTCGTTTTTGTGCAATTTCAAACATAACTTGGTCTATTCACATCTTTACCTTACGAAACGTGGCACGAAGCCTCAACTAGCAAGTTAGACTTTTAAAAGCACTAAATGGAGTACAACGGTCCACATTGAGGCTTTGGAATTGCTCAACTCTCTCCATAGAGGAGCTTCTCACGTTTTTGTGCAATTTGAAACATAACTTGGTCTATTGGCATCTTTACCTTACGAAACGTGGCACGAAGGCTCAACTAGCAAGTTAGACTTTTAAGTGCACTTAATAGAGTACAATGGCCCACATTCATGCTTTGGAATTGCTCAACCATCTCCATAGAGGAGCTTTTCTCGTTTTTGTGCAATTTCACACATAACTTCGTCTATTCGCGTCTTTACCTGACCAAACGTTGCACGAAGGTAAAACTAGCAAGTTAGACTTTTAAGAGCACTAAATATAGTACAACGGTCCACATTGATGCTTTGAAATTGCTCAACTCTCTCCATATCGGAGCTTTTCTCGTTTTTGTGCAATTTCAAACATAACTTGGTCTATTCACATCTTTACCTAACGAAAAGTGGCATGAAGGCTCAACTAGCAAGTTAGACTTTTAAGAGCACTAAATAGAGTACAATGGCCCACATTGATGCTTTGGAATTGCTCAACTCTCTCCATATCGGAGCTTTTCTCGTTTTTGTGCAATTTCAAACATGACTTGGTCTATTCGCATCTTTACCTTATGAAATGTGGCACGAAGGCTCAACTAGCAAGATAGACTTTTAAGAGCACTAAATAGAGTACAACGGTCCACATTGAGGCTTTGGAATCACTCAACTCTCTCCATGGAGGAGCTTGTCACATTTTTGCGCAATTTCAAACATAACTTGGTCTATTCACATCTTTACCTAACGAAACGTGGCATGAAGGCTCAACTAGCAAGTTAGACTTTTAAGAGCACTAAATAGAGTACAATGGCCCACATTGATGCTTTGGAATTGCTCAACTATCTCCATAGAGTAGCTTTTCTCGTTTTTGTGGAATTTCAAACATGACTTGGTCTATTCGCATCTTTACCTTCCGAAACGTGGCACGAAGGCTCAACTAGTAAGTTAGACTTTTAAGAGCACTAAATAGAGTACAATGGCCCACATTGATGCTTTGGAATTGCTCAACTCTCTCCATAGAGGAGCTTTTCTCGTTTTTGTGGAATTTCAAACATGACTTGTTCTATTCGCATCTTTACCTTCCGAAACGTGTCACGAAGGCTCAACTGGTAAGTTAGATTTTTAAGAGCACTTAATAGAGTACACTGGCACACATTGATGCTTTGGAATTGCTCAACTCTCTCCATAGAGGAGCTTTTCTCATTTTTGTGCAATTTCAAACATGACTTGGTCTATTCGCATCTTTACCTTCCGAAACGTGGCACGAAGGCTCAACTAGCAAGTTAGACTTTTAAGAGCACTAAATAGAGTACAATGGCACACATTGATGCTTTGGAATTGCTCAACTCTCTCCATAGAGGAGCTTTTCTCGTTTTTGTGCAATTTCAAACATAACTTGGTGTATTCGCATCTTTACCTTACGAAACGTGGCACGAAGGCTCAACTAGTAAGTTAGACTTTTAAGAGCACTAAATAGAGTACAATGGCCCACATTAAGGCTTTGGAATTGCTCAACTCTCTCCATGGAGGAGCTGTTCTCGTTTTTGTGCAATTTCAAACATAACTTGGCCTATTCGCATCTTTACCTTACGAAACGTGGCACGAAGGCTCAACTAGCAAGTTAGACTTTTCAGAGCACTAAATAGAGTACAACGGTCCACATTGATGCTTTGGAATTGCTCAACTCTCTCCATAGAGGAGCTTTTCTCGTTTTTGTGGAATTTCAAACATGACTTGGTCTATTCGCATCTTTACCTTCCGAAACGTGGCACGAAGGCTCAACTAGCAAGTTAGACTTTTAAGAGCACTAAATAGAGTACAATGGCCCACATTGATGCTTTGGAATTGCTCAACTCTCTCCATAGAGGAGCTTTTCTCGTTTTTGTGCAATTTCAAACATGACTTGGTCTATTCGCATCTTTACCTTACGAAACGTGGCACGAAGGCTCAACTAGCAAGATAGACTTTTAAGAGCACTATATAGAGTACAACGGTCCACATTGAGGCTTTGGAATTGCTCAACTCTCTCCATAGAAGAGCTTTTCACCTCTTTGAGCAATTTCAGACATAACTTGGTCTATACGCGTCTTTGCCTTACAAAACGTGGCACGAAGGTGAAACTTGCAAGTTAGACTTTTAAGAGCACTAAATAGAGTATAGCGGTCCACATTGATGCTTTGGAATTGCTCAACTCTCTCCATAGAGGAGCTTCTCACGTTTTTGTGCAATTTGAAACATAACTTCGTCTATTCGCATCATTACCTTACGAAACGTGGCACAAAGGCTCAACTAGCAAGTTAGACATTTAAGAGCACTTAATAGAGTACAATAGCCCACATTCACGCTTTGGAATTGCTCAACTCTCTCCATAGAAAAGCTTTTCTCGTTTTTGTGCAATTTGACACATAACTTGGTCTATTCGCATCTTTACCTTACGAAACGTGGCACGAAGGCTCAACTAGCAAGTTAGACTTTTAAGAGCACTAAATAGAGTACAAAGGTACACATTGAGGCTTTGGAATTGCTCAACTCTCTCCATAGAGGAGCTTTTCACGTCTTTGAGCAATTTCAGACATAACTTGATCTATTCACGTCTTTACCTTACGAAACGTGGCACGAAGGCTCAACTAGCTAGTTAGACTTTTAAGAGCACTAAATAGAGTACAACGGTCCACATTGATGCTTTGGAGTTGTTCAACTCTCTCCACATAAGAGATTTTCACGTTTTTGTGCAATTTGAGACATAACTTGGTCTATTCGCGTCTTTACCTGACGAAACGTTGCACGAAGGTAAAACTAGCAAGTTAGACTGTTAAGAGCACTAAATATAGTACAACGGTCCACCTTGATGCTTTGAAATTGCTCAACTCTCTCCATAGAGGAGCTTGTCACGTTTTTGTGCAATTTCAAACATAACTTGGTCTATTCACATCTTTACCTAACGAAAAGTGGCATGAAGGCTCAACTAGCAAGTTAGACTTTTAAAAGCACTAAATAGAGTACAATGGCCCACATTGATGCTTTGGAATCACTCAACTCTCTCCATGGAGGAGCTTGTCACGTTTTTGCGCAATTTCAAACATAACTTGGTCTATTCATATCTTTACCTAACGAAACGTGGCATGAAGGCTCAACTAGCAAGTTAGACTTTTAAGAGCACTAAATAGAGTACAATGGCCCACATTGATGCTTTGCAATTGCTCAACTATCTCCATAGAGGAGCTTTTCTCGTTTTTGTGGAATTTCAAACATGACTTGGTCTATTCGCATCTTTGCCTTCCGAAACGTGGCACGAAGGCTCAACTAGTAAGATAGACTTTTAAGAGCACTTAATAGAGTACACTGGCACACATTGATGCTTTGGAATTGCTCAACTCTCTCCATAGAGGAGCTTTTCTCATTTTTGTGCAATTTCAAACATGACTTGGTCTATTCGCATCTTTACCTTCCGAAACGTGGCACGAAGGCTCAACTAGCAAGTTAGACTTTTAAGAGCACTAAATAGAGTACAATGGCACACATTGATGCTTTGTAATTGCTCAACTCTCTCCATAGAGGAGCTTTTCTCGTTTTTGTGCAATTTCAAACATAACTTGGTCTATTCGCATCTTTACCTTACGAAACGTGGCACGAAGGCTCAACTAGTAAGTTAGACTTTTAAGAGCACTAAATAGAGTACAATGACCCACATTAATGCTTTGGAATTGCTCAACTCTCTCCATAGAGGAGCTGTTCTCGTTTTTGTGCAATTTCAAACATAACTTGGCCTATTCGCATCTTTACCTTACGAAACGTGGCACGAAGGCTCAACTAGCAAGATAGACTTTTAAGAGCACTAAATAGAGTACAACGGTCCACATTGAGGCTTTGGAATTGCTCAACTCTCTCCATAGAGGAGCTTTTCACATCTTTGAGCAATTTGAGACATAACTTGGTCTATACGCGTCTTTGCCTTACAAAACGTGGCACGAAGGCGAAACTTGCAAGTTAGACTTTTAAGAGCACTAAATAGAGTACAACGGTCCATATTGATGCTTTGGAAACACTCAACTCTCTCCATGGAGGAGCTTGTCACGTTTTTGCGCAATTTCAAACAGAACTTGGTCTATTCACATCTTTACCTAACGAAACGTGGCATGAAGGCTCAACTAGCAAGTTAGACTTTTAAGAGCACTAAATAGAGTATAATGGCCCACATTGATGCTTTGTAATTGCTCAACTATCTCCATAGAGGAGCTTTTCTCGTTTTTGTGGAATTTCAAACATGACTTGGTCTATTCGCATCTTTACCTTCCGAAACGTGGCACGAAGGCTCAACTAGTAAGTTAGACTTTTAAGAGCACTAAATAGAGTACAATGGCCCACATTGATGCTTTGGAATAGCTCAACTCTCTCCATAGAGGAGCTTTTCTCATTTTTGTGGAATTTCAAACATGACTTGTTCTATTCGCATCTTTACCTTCCGAAACGTGGCACGAAGGCTCAACTAGCAAGTTAGACTTTTAAGAGCACTAAATAGAGTACAATGGCACACATTGATGCTTTGGAATTGCTCAACTCTCTCCATAGAGGAGCTTTTCTCGTTTTTGTGCAATTTCAAACATCACTTGGTATATTCGCATCTTTACCTTACGAAACGTGGCACGAAGGCTCAACTAGTAAGTTAGACTTTTAAGAGCACTAAATAGAGTACAATGGCCCACATTAATGCTTTGGAATTGCTCAACTCTCTCCATAGAGGAGCTGTTCTCGTTTTTGTGCAATTTCAAACATAACTTGGCCTATTCGCATCTTAACCATACGAAACGTGGCACGAAGGCTCAACTAGCAAGTTAGACTTTTCAGAGCACTAAATAGAGTACAACGGTCCACATTGATGCTTTGGAATTGCTCAACTCTCTCCATAGAGGAGCTTTTCTCGTTTTTGTGGAATTTCAAACATGACTTGGTCTATTCGCATCTTTACCTTCCGAAACGTGGCACGAAGGCTCAACTAGCAAGTTAGACTTTTAAGAGCACTAAATAGAGTACAATGGCCCACATTGATGCTTTGGAATTGCTCAACTCTCTCCATAGAGGAGCTTTTCTCGTTTTTGTGCAATTTCAAACATGACTTGGTCTATTCGCATCTTTACCTTACGAAACGTGGCACGAAGGCTCAACTAGCAAGATAGACTTTTAAGAGCACTAAATAGAGTACAACGGTCCACATTGAGGCCTTGGAATTGCTCAACTCTCTCCATAGAGGAGCTTTTCACGTCTTTGGGCAATTTGAGACATAACTTGGTCTATACGCGTCTTTGCCTTACAAAACGTGGCACGAAGGCGAAACTTGCAAGTTAGACTTTTAAGAGCACTAAATAGAGTACAACGGTCCACATTGATGCTTTGGAATTGATCAACTCTCTCCATAGAGGAGCTTCTCACGTTTTTGTGCAATTTGAAACATAACTTCGTCTATTCGCATCTTTACCTTACAAAACGTGGCACAAAGGCTCAACTAGCAAGTTAGACTTTTAAGAGCACTTAATAGAGTACAATAGCCCACATTCACGCTTTGGAATTGCTCAACTCTCTCCATAGAAAAGCTTTTATCGTTTTTGTGCAATTTGACACATAACTTGGTCTATTCGCATCTTTACCTTACGAAACGTGGCACGAAGGCTCAACTAGCAAGTTAGACTTTTAAGAGCACTAAATAGAGTACAAAGGTACACATTGAGGCTTTGGAATTGCTCACCTCTCTCCATAGAGGAGCTTTTCACGTCTCTGAGCAATTTCAGGCATAACTTGATCTATTCACGTCTTTACCTTACGAAACGTGGCACGAAGGCTCAACTAGCTATTTAGACTTTTAAGAGCACTAAATAGAGTACAACGGTCCACATTGATGGTTTGGAGTTGTTCAACTCTCTCCACATAAGAGATTTTCACGTTTTTGTGCAATTTGAGACATAACTTGGTCTATTCGCGTCTTTACCTTACGAAACGTGGCCCGACGGCAAAACTAGCAAGTTAGACTTTTAAGATCACTAAATAGAGTACAACGGTCCACATTGATGCTTTGGAATTGCTCAACTCTCTCCATAAAGGAGATTGTCACGTTTTTGCGCAATTTCAAACATAACTTGGTCTATTCGTATCTTTACATAACGAAACGTGGCATGAAGGCTCAACTAGCAAGTTAGACTTTTAAGAGCACTAAATAGAGCACAATGGCCCACATTGATGCTTTGGAATTGCTCAACTCTCTCCATAGAGGAGCTTTTCTCGTTTTTGTGGAATTTCAAGCATGACTTGGTCTATTCGCATCTTTACCTTCCGAAACGTGGCACGAAGGCTCAACTAGTAAGTTAGACTTTTAAGAGATCTTAATAGAGTACACTGGCCCACATTGATGCTTTGGAATTGCTCAACTCTCTCCATAGAGGAGCTTTTCTCGTTTTTGTGGAATTTCAAGCATGACTTGGTCTATTCGCATCTTTACCTTCCGAAACGTGGCACGAAGGCTCAACTAGTAAGTTAGACTTTTAAGAGATCTTAATAGAGTACACTGGCCCACATTGATGCTTTGGAATTGCTCAACTCTCTCCATAGAGGAGCTTTTCTCGTTTTTGTGCAATTTCAAACATAACTTGGTCTTTTCGCATCTTTACCTTACGAAACGTGGCATGAAGGCTCAACTAGCAAGTTAGACTTTTAAAAGAACTAAATAGAGTACAACGGTCCACATTGAGGCTTTCGAATTGCTCAACTCTCTCCATAGAGGAGCTTCTCACGTTTTTGTGCAATTTGAAACATAACTTGGTCTATTCGCATCTTTACCTTACGAAACGTGGCACGAAGGCTCAACTAGCAAGTTACACTTTTAAGCGCACTTAATAGAGTACAATGGCCCACATTCATGCTTTGGAATTGCTCAACTCTCTCCATAGAGGAGCTTTTCACGTTTTTGTGCAATTCCAAACATAACTTGGTCTATTCGCATCTTTACCTTACGAAACTTGGCACGAAGGCTCAACTAGTAAGTTAGACTTTTAAGAGCACTTAATATAGCACAATGGCCCACATTGATGCTTTGGAATTGCTCAACTCTCTCCATAGAGGAGCTTTTCTCGTTTTTGTACAATTTTAAACATAACTTGGTCTATTCGCATCTTTACCTTACGAAACGTGGCACGAAGGCTCAACTAGCAAGTTAGACTTTTAAAAGCACTAAATAGAGTACAACGGTCCACATTGAGGCTTTGGAATTGCTCAACTCTCTCCATAGAGGAGCTTCTCACGTTTTTGTGCAATTTGAAACATAACTTGGTCTATTTGCATCTTTACCTTACGAAACGTGGCACGAAGGCTCAAAAAGCAAGTTACACTTTTAAGGGCACTTAATAGAGAACAATGGCCCACATTCATGCTTTGGAATAGCTAGACTATCTCCACAGAGGAGCTTTTCTCGTTTTTGTGCAATTTCACACATAACTTGGTCTGTTTGCGTCTTTACCTGACGAAACATTGCACGAAGGTAAAACTAGCAAGTTAGACTTTTAAGAGCACTAAATAGAGTACAACGGTCCACATTGATGCTTTGGAATTGCTCAACTATCTCCATAGAGGAGCTTGTCACGTTTTTGTGCAATTTCAAACACAACTTGGTCTATTCACATCTTTACCTAACGAAAAGTGGCATGAAGGCTCAACTAGCTAGTTAGACTTTTAAGAGCACTAAATAGAGTACAGTGGCCCACATTGATGCTGTGGAATTGCTCAAATCTCTCCATAGAGAAGCTTTTCACGTTTTTGTGCAATTTCAAACATAACTTGGTCTATTCGCATCTTCACCTTACGAAACGTGGCACGAAGGCTCAACTAGTAAGTTAGACTTTTAAGAGCACTTAATAGAGTACAATGGCCCACATTAATGCTTTGGAATTGCTCAACTCTCTCCATAGAGGAGCTTTTCTCGTTTTTGTGCAATTCAAACATAACTTGGCCTATTCGCATCTTTACCTTACGAAACGTGGCACGAAGGCTCAACTAGCAAGTTAGACTTTTAAGAGCACTAAATAGAGTACAACGGTCCACATTGAGGCTTTCGAATTGCTCAACTCTCTCCATAGAGGAGCTTTCCACGCCTTTGAGCAATTTGAGACATAACTTGGTCTATTCACGTCTTTGCCTTACGAAATGTAGCACGAAGGTGAAACTAGAAAGTTAGACTTTTCAGAGCACTAAATAGAGTACAAGGGTCCACATTGATGCTTTGGAATTTCTCAACTCTCTCCATAGAGGAGCTTTTCACATTTTTGTGCAATTTCAAACATAATTTGGTCTATTCGCATCTTTACCTTACGAAACGTGGCACGAAGGCTCAACTAGTAAGTTAGACTTTCAAGAGCACTTAATAGAGTACAATGGCCCACATTGATGCTTTGGAATTGCTCAACTCTCTCCATAGAGGAGCTTTTCTCATTTTTGTGCAATTTCAAACATAACTTG
The DNA here is from genome assembly GCF_013401445.1 of Tripterygium wilfordii. Classification (NCBI taxonomy): domain Eukaryota; kingdom Viridiplantae; phylum Streptophyta; class Magnoliopsida; order Celastrales; family Celastraceae; genus Tripterygium; species Tripterygium wilfordii. The sequence continues at coordinate 8,382,580 of NC_052253.1, forward strand.
GTCTATTCGCATCTTTACCTTACGAAACGTGGCACGAAGGCTCCACTAGTAAGTTAGACTTTTAAGAGCTCTTAATAGAGTACAATGGCCCACATTGATGCTTTGGAATTGCTCAACTCTCTCCATAGAGGAGCTTTTCTCGTTTTTGTGCAATTTCAAACATAACTTGGCCTATTCGCATCTTTACCTTACGAAACGTGGCACGAAGGCTCAACTACAAAGTTAGACTTTTAAGAGCACTAAATAGAGTACAACGGTCCAAATTGAGGCTTTGGAATTGCTCAACTCTCTCCATAGAGGAGCTTTCCACGTCTTTGAGCAATTTGAGACATAACATGGTCTATTCAAGTCTTTGCCTTACGAAACGTGGCACGAAGGTGAAACTAGAAAGTTAGACTTTTGAGAGCACTAAATAGAGTACAACGGTCCACATTGATGCTTTGGAATTTCTCAACTCTCTCCATAGAGGAGCTTTTCACATTTTTGTGCAATTTCAAACATAACTTGGTCTATTCGCATCTTTACCTTACGAAACGTGGCACGAATGCTCAACTAGTAAGTTAGATTTTCAAGAGCACTAAATAGAGTACAATGGCCCACATTGATGCTTTAAAATTGCTCAACTCTCTCCATACAAGGGCTTTTCTCATTTTTGTGCAATTTCAAACATAACTTGGTCTATTCGCATCTTTACCTTACGAAACGTGGCACCAAGGCTCCACTAGTAATTTAGACCTTTAAGAGCCTTTAATAGAGTACAATGGCCCACATTGATGCTTTGGAATTGCTCAACTCTCTCCATAGAGGAGCTTTTCTCGTTTTTGTGCAATTTCAAACATAACTTGGCCTATTCGCATCTTTACCTTACGAAACGTGGCACGAAGGCTCAACTAGAAAGTTAGACTTTTAAGAGCACTAAATAGAGTACAACGGTCCACATTGAGGCTTTGGAATTGCTCAACTCTCTCCATAGAGGAGCTTTCAACGTCTTTGAGCAATTTGAGACATAACTTGGTCTATTCACGTCTTTGCCTTACGAAACGTAGCACGAAGGTGAAACTAGAAAGTTAGACTTTTAAGAGCACTAAATAGAGTACAACGGTCCACATTGAGGCTTTGCAATTGCTCAACTCTCTCCATAGAGGAGCTTTCCACGTCTTTGAGCAATTTGAGACATAACATGGTCTATTCAAGTCTTTGCCTTACGAAACGTGGCATGAAGGTGAAACTAGAAAGCTAGACTTTTAAGAGCACTAAATAGAGTACAACGGTCCACATTGATGCTTTGGAATTTCTCAACTCTCTCCATAGAGGAGCTTTTCACATTTTTGTGCAATTTCAAACATAACTTGGTCTATTCGCATCTTTACCTTACGAAACGTGGCACCAAGGCTCAACTAGTAAGTTAGACTTTCAAGAGCACTAAATAGAGTACAATGGCCCACATTGATGCTTTGGAATTGCTCAACTCTCTCCATGGAGGGGCTTTTCTCATTTTTGTGCAATTTCAAACATAACTTGGTCTATTCGCATCTTTACCTTACGAAACGTGGCACGAAGGCTCCACTAGTAAGTTAGACTTTTAAGAGCCCTTAATAGAGTACAATGGCCCACATTGATGCTTTGGAATTGCTCAACTCTCTCCATAGAGTAGCTTTTCTCGTTTTTGTGCAATTTCAAACATAACTTGGCCTATTCGCATCTTTACCTTACGAAACGTGGCACGAAGGCTCAACTAGAAAGTTAGACTTTTAAGAGCACTAAATAGAGTACAACGGTCCACATTGAGGCTTTGGAATTGCTCAACTCTCTCCATAGAGGAGCTTTCCACGTCTTTGAGCAATTTGAGAAATAACTTGGTCTATTCACGTCTTTGCCTTACGAAACGTGGCACGAAGGAGAAACTAGAAAGTTAGACTTTTAAGAGCACTAAATAGAGTACAACGGTCCACATTGATGCTTTGGATTTGCTCAACTATCTCCATGGAGGAGCTTGTCACGTTTTTGTGCAATTTCAAACACAACTTGGTCTATTCACATCTTTACCTAACGAAAAGTGGCATGAAGGCTCAACTAGTAAGTTAGACTTTTAAGAGCACTTAATAGAGTACAATGGCCCACATTGATGCTTTGGAATTGCTCAACTCTCTCCATAGAGGAGCTTTTCTCGTTTTTGTGCAATTTCAAACATAACTTGGATTATTCGCATCTTTACCTTACGAAACGTGGCACGAAGGCTCAACTAGCAAGTTAGACTTTTAAAAGCACTAAATAGAGTACAACAGTCCACATTGAGGCTTTGGAATTGCTCAACTCTCTCCATAGAGGAGCTTCTCACGTTTTTGTGCAATTTGAAACATAACTTGGTCTATTCGCATCTTTACCTTATGAAACGTGGCACGAATGCTCAACTAGCAAGTTAGACTTTTAAGGGCACTTAATAGAGTACAATGGCCCACATTCATTCTTTGAAATTGCTCAACTGTCTCCATAGAGGAGCTTTTCACGTTTTTGTGCAATTTCAAACATAACTTGGTCTATTCGCATCTTTACCTTACGAAACGTGGCACGAAGGCTCAACTAGTAAGTTAGACTTTTAAGAGCACTTAATATAGTACAATGGCCCACATTGATGCTTTGGAATTGCTCAACTCTCTCCATAGAGGAGCTTTTCTCGTTTTTGTGCAATTTCAAACATAACTTGGTCTATTCGCATCTTTACCTTACGAAACGTGGCACGAAGGCTCAACTAGCAAATTAGACTTTTAAAAGCAATAAATAGAGTAGAACGGTTCACATTGAGGCTTTGGAATTGCTCAACTCTCTCCATAGAGGAGCTTCTCACGTTTTTGTGCAATCTGAAACATAACTTGGTCTATTCGCATCTTTACCTTACGAAACGTGGCACGAAGGCTCAACTAGCAAGTTAGACTTTGAAGGGCACTTAATAGAGTACAATGGCCCACATTCATGCTTTGGAATTGCTCGACTATCTCCATAGAGGAGCTTTTCTCGTTTTTGTGCAATTTCACACATAACTTGGTCTATTCGCGTCTTTACCTTACGAAACGTTGCACGAAGGCAAACTAGCAAGTTAGACTTTTAAGAGCACTAAATAGAGTACAATGGCCCACATTGATGCTTTGGAATTGCTCAAATCTCTCCATAGAGGAGCTTTTCACGTTTTTGTGCAATTTCAAACATAACTTGGTCTATTCGCATCTTTACCTTACGAAACGTGGCACGAAGGCTCAACTAGTAAGTGAGACTTTTAAGAGCACTTAATAGAGTACAATGGCCCACATTGATGCTTTGGAATTGCTCAAAACTCTCTATAGAGGAGCTTTTCTCGTTTTTGTGCAATTTCAAACATAATTTGGCCTATTCGCATCTTTACCTTACGAAACGTGGCACGAAGGCTCAACTAGCAAGTTAGACTTTTAAGAGCACTAAATAGAGTACAACGGTCCACATTGAGGCTTTGGAATTGCTTAACTCTCTCCATAGAGGAGCTTTCCACGTCTTTGAGCAATTTGAGACATAACTTGGTCTATTCACGTCTTTGCCTTACGAAACGTGGCACGAAGGTGAAACTAGAAAGTTAGACTTTTAAGAGCACTAAATAGAGTACAACTGTCCACATTGATGCTTTGGAATTTCTCAACTCTCTACATAGAGGAGCTTTTCACATTTTTGTGCAATTTCAAAAATAACTTGGTCTATTCACATCTTTACCTTACTAAACGTGGCACGAAGGCTCAACTATTAAGTTAGACTTTCAAGAGCACTTAATAGAGTACAATGGCCCACATGAATGTTTTGGAATTGCTCAACTCTCTCCATAGAGGAGCTTTGCTCATTTTTGTGCAATTTGAAACATAACTTGGTGTATTCGCATCTTTAACTTACGAAACATGGCACGAACGCTCAACTAGAGAGTTAGAATTTTAAGAGCACTCAATAGAGTACAACGGCCCACATTGATGCTTTGGAGTTGTTCAACTCTCTCCACAGAGGAGCTTTTCACGTTTTTGTGCAATTTGAGACATAACTTGGTCTATTCGTGTCTTTACCTTACGAAACGTGGCACGAAGGCTCAACTAGCAAGTTAGACTTTTAAGAGCACTAAATAGAGTACAACGGTCCACATTGAGGCTTTGGAATTGCTCAACTCTCTCCATAGAGGAGCTTTTCATGCCTTTGAACAATTTGAGACATAACTTGGTCTATTGATGTCTTTACTTTACAAAACGTGGCACGAAGGCTCAACTAGCAAGTTAGACTTTTAAGAGCACTAAATAGAGTGCAACCGTCCACATTGAGGCTTTGGAATTGCTTAAGTCTTTCCATAGAGAAGCTTTTCACGTCTTTGAGCAATTTGAGACATAACTTGGTCTATTCGCGTCTTTACTTTACGAAACGTGGCACGAAGGCTCAACTAGCTAGTTAGACTTTTAAAAGCACTAAATAGAGTACAACGGTCCACATTGATGCTTTAGAATTGCTCGACTCTCGCAATAGAGAAGCTTTTCACGTTTTTGTGCAATTTCAAACATAACTTGGTCTATTCGCATCTTTACCTTACGAAACGTGGCACGAAGGCTCAACTAGTAAGTTAGACTTTTAAGAGCACTTAATAGAGTACAATGGCCCACATTGATGCTTTGAAATTCCTCAAATCTCTCCATAGAGGAGCTTTTCACGTTTTTGTGCAATTTCAAACATAACTTGGTCTATTCACATCTTTACCTTACGAAACGTGGCACGAATGCTCAACTAGTAAGTTAGACTTTTAAGAGCACTTAATAGAGTAGAATGGCCCACATTGATGCTTTAGAATTGCTCAACTCTCTCCATAGAAAAGCTTTTCTCGTTTCTGTGCAATTTCAAACATAATTTGGACTATTCGCATCTTTACCTTACGAAACGTGGCACGAAGGCTCAACTAGCAAGTTAGACTTTTAAGAGCACTAAATAGAGTACAGCGGTCCACATTGAGGCTTTGGAATCGCTCAACTCACTCCATAGAGGAGCTTTCCACGTCTTTGAGCAATTTGAGACATAACTTGGTCTATTCACGTCTTTGCCTTACGAAACGTGGCACGAAGGTGAAACTAGAAAGTTAGACTTTTAAGAGCACTAAATAGAGTACAACGGTCCACATTGATGCTTTGGAATTTCTCAACTCTCTCCATAGAGGAGCTTCTCACATTTTTGTGCAATTTCAAACATAACTTGGTCTATTCGCATCTTTACCTTACGAAACGTGGCACGAAGGCTCAACTAGTAAGTTAGACTTTTAAGAGCACTTAATAGAGTACAATGGCCCACATTGATGCTTTGGAATTGCTCAACTCTCTCCATAGAGGAGCTTTGCTCATTTTTGTGCAATTTGAAACATAACTTGGTGTATTCGCATCTTTACCTTACGAAACATGGCACGAACGCTCAACTAGAGAGTTAGACTTTTAAGAGCACTCAATAGAGTACAACGGCCCACATTGATGCTTTGGAGTTGTTCAACTCTCTCCACAAAGGAGCTTTTCACGTTTTTGTGCAATTTGAGACATAACTTGGTCTATTCGCGTCTTTACCTTACGAAACGTGGCACGAAAGCTCAACTAGCAAGTTAGAGTTTTAAGAGTACTAAATAGAGTACAACGGTCCACATTGAGGCTTTGGAATTACTCAACTCTCTCCATAGAGTAACTTTTCTCGTCTTTGAACAATTTGAGACATAACTTGGTCTATTCATGTCTTTACTTTACAAAACGTGGCACGAAGGCTCAACTAGCAAGTTAGACTTTTAAGAGCACTAAATATAGTGCAACTATCCACATTGAGGCTTTGGAATTGCTCAAGTCATTCCATAGAGAAGCTTTTCACGTCTTTGAGCAATTTGAGACATAACTTGGTCTATTCGCGTCTTTACTTTACGAAACGTGGCACAAAGGCTCAACTAGCTAGTTAGACTTTTAAGAGCACTAAATAGAGTATAACGGTCCACATTGATGCTTTAGAATTGCTCGACTCTCTCCGTAGAGAAGCTTTTCACGTTTTTGCGCAATTTCAAACATAACTTGGTCTATTGGCATCTTTACCTTACGAAACGTGGCACGAAGGCTCAACTAGTAAGTTAGACTTTTAAGAGCACTTAATAGAGTACAATGGCCCACATTGATGCTTTGGAATTGCTCAACTCTCTCCATAGAGGAGCTTTTCTCGTTTTTTTGCAATTTCAAACATAACTTGCCCTATTCGCATCTTTACCTTAGGAAATGTGGCACGAAGGCTCAACTAGCAAGTTAGAATTTTCACAACACTAAATAGAGTACAACGGTCCACATTGAGGCTTTGGAATTGCTCAACTCTCTCCATAGAGGAGCTTTCCACGTCTTTGAGCAATTTGAGACATAACTTGGTCTATTCACGTCTTTGCCTTACGAAACGTGGCACGAAGGTGAAACTAGAAAGTTAGACTTTTATGAGCACTAAATAGAGTACAACGGTCCACATTGATGCTTTGGAATTGCTCAACTCTCTCCATAGAGGAGCTTTTCTCGTTTTTGTGCAATTTCAAACATAACTTGGCCTATTCGCATCTTTACCTTACGAAACGTGGCACGAAGGCTCAACTAGCAAGTTAGAATTTTAAGAGCACTTAATAGAGTACAATGGCCGACATTGATGCTTTGGAATTGCTCAACTCTGTCAATATGCTTTTCTCATTTTTGTGCAATTTCAAACATAACTTGGCCTATTCGCATCTTTACCTTACGAAACGTGGCACGAAGGCTCAACTAGCAAGTTAGAATTTTAAGAGCACTTAATAGAGTACAATGGCCGACATTGATGCTTTGGAATTGCTCAACTCTGTCAATATGCTTTTCTCATTTTTGTGCAATTTCAAACATAACTTGGCCTATTCGCATCTTTACCTTACGAAACGTGGCACGAAGGCTCAACTAGCAAGTTAGAATTTTAAGAGCACTTAATAGAGTACAATGGCCGACATTGATGCTTTGGAATTGCTCAACTCTCTCAATATAGGTGCTTTTCTCATTTTTGTGCAATTTCAAACATAACTTGGTCTATTCGCATCTTTACCTTACGTAACGTTGCACGAAGGCTCAACTAGTAAGTTAGACTTTTAAGAGCACTTAATAGAGTACAATGGCCCACATTGATGCTTTGGAATTGCTAAACTCTCTCCATAGAGGAGCTTTTCTCGTTTTTGTGCAATTTCAAACATAACTTGGCCTATTCGCATCTTTATCTTACGAAACGTGGCACGAATGCTCAACTAGCAAGTTAGACTTTTAAGAGCACTAAATAGAGTACAACGGTCCACATTGAGGCTTTGGAATTGCTCAACTCTCTCCATAGAGGAGCTTTCCACGTCTTTGAGCAATTTGAGACATAACTTGGTCGATTCACGTCTTTGCCTTACGAAACATGGCACGAAGGTGAAACTAGAAAGTTAGACTTTTAAGAGCACTAAATAAAGTACAACGGTCCACATTGATGCTTTGGAATTTCTCAACTCTCTCCATAGAGGAGCTTTTCACATTTTTGTGCAATTTCAAAGATAACTTGGTCTATTCGCATCTTTACCTTACGAAACGTGACACGAAGGCTCAACTAGTAAGTTAGACTTTTAAGAGCACTTAATAGAGTACAATGGCCGACATTGATGCTTTGGAATTGCTCAACTCTCTCCATGGAGGTGCTTTTCTCATTTTTGTGCAATTTTAAACATAACTTGGTCTATTCGCATCTTTACCTTACGAAACGTGGCACGAAGGCTCAACTAGTAAGTTAGACTTTTAAGAGCACTTAATAGAGTACAATGGCCCACATTGATGCTTTGGAATTGCTCAACTCTCTCCATAGAGGAGCTTTTCTCGTTTTTTTGCAATTTCAAACATAACTTGCCCTATTCGCATCTTTACCTTAGGAAATGTGGCACGAAGGCTCAACTAGCAAGTTAGAATTTTCACAGCACTAAATAGAGTACAACGGTCCACATTGAGGCTTTGGAATTGCTCAACTCTCTCCATAGAGGAGCTTTCCACGTCTTTGAGCAATTTGAGACATAACTTGGTCTATTCACGTCTTTGCCTTACGAAACGTGGCACGAAGGTGAAACTAGAAAGTTAGACTTTTAAGAGCACTAAATAGAGTACAACGGTCCACATTGATGCTTTGGAATTTCTGAACTCTCTCCATAGAGGAGCTTTTCACATTTTTGTGCAATTTCAAAGATAACTTGGTCTATTCGCATCTTTACCTTACGAAACGTGACACGAAGGCTCAACTAGTAAGTTAGACTTTTAAGAGCACTTAATAGAGTACAATGGCCGACATTGATGCTTTGGAATTGCTCAACTCTCTCCATGGAGGTGCTTTTCTCATTTTTGTGCAATTTCAAACATAACTTGGTCTATTCGCATCTTTACCTTACGAAACGTGGCACGAAGGCTCAACTAGTAAGTTAGACTTTTAAGAGCACTTAATAGAGTACAATGGCCCACATTCATGCTTTGGAATTGCTCAACTCTCTCCATAGAGGAGCTTTTCTCGTTTTTGTGCAATTTCAAACATAACTTGGCCTATTCGCATCTTTACCTTACGAAACGTGGCACGAAGGCTCAACTAGCAAGTTAGACTTTTAAGAGCACTTAATAGAGTACAATGGCCGACATTGATGCTTTGGAATTGCTCAACTCTCTCCATATAGGTGCTTTTCTCATTTTTGTGCAATTTCAAACATAACTTGGTCTATTCGCATCTTTACCTTACGAAACGTGGCACGAAGGCTCAACTAGTAAGTTAGACTTTTAAGAGCACTTAATAGAGTACAATGGCCCACATTGATGCTTTGGAATTGCTAAACTCTCTCCATAGAGGAGCTTTTCTCCTTTTTGTGCAATTTCAAACATAAGTTGGCCTATTCGCATCTTTATCTTACGAAACGTGGCACGAATGCTCAACTAGCAAGTTAGACTTTTAAGAGCACTAAATAGAGTACAACGGTCCACATTGAGGCTTTGGAATTGCTCAACTCTCTCCATAGAGGAGCTTTCCACGTCTTTGAGCAATTTGAGACATAACTTGGTCTATTCACGTCTTTGCCTTACGAAACGTGGCACGAAGGTGAAACTAGAAAGTTAGACTTTTAAGAGCACTAAATAGAGTACAACGGTCCACATTGATGCTTTGGAATTTCTGAACTCTCTCCATAGAGGAGCTTTTCACATTTTTGTGCAATTTCAAAGATAACTTGGTCTATTCGCATCTTTACCTTACGAAACGTGACACGAAGGCTCAACTAGTAAGTTAGACTTTTAAGAGCACTTAATAGAGTACAATGGCCGACATTGATGCTTTGGAATTGCTCAACTCTCTCCATGGAGGAGCTTTTCTCATTTTTGTGCAATTTCAAACATAACTAGTGGTCTATTCGCATCTTTACCTTACGAAACGTGGCACGAAGGCTCAACTAGTAAGTTAGACTTTTAAGAGCACTTAATAGAGTACAATGGCCCACATTCATGCTTTGGAATTGCTCAACTCTCTCCATAGAGGAGCTTTTCTCGTTTTTGTGCAATTTCAAACATAACTTGGCCTATTCGCATCTTTACCTTACGAAACGTGGCACGAAGGCTCAACTAGCAAGTTAGACTTTTAAGAGCACTTAATAGAGTACAATGGCCGACATTGATGCTTTGGAATTGCTCAACTCTCTCCATAGAGGAGCTTTTCTCATTTTTGTGCAATTTGAAACATAACTTGGTCTATTCGCATCTTTACCTTACGAAACGTGGCACGAAGGCTCAACTAGTAAGTTAGACTTTTAAGAGCACTTAATAGAGTACAATGGCCCACATTGATGCTTTGGAATTGCTCAACTCTCTCCATAGAGGAGCTTTTCTCATTTTTTGTGCAATTTCAAACATAATTTGGTCTATTCACATCTTTACCTTACGAAACGTTGCACGAAGGCTCAACTAGCAAGTTAGACTTTTAAAAGCACTAAATAGAGTACAACAGTCCACATTGAGGCTTTGGAATTGCTCAACTCTCTCCATAGAGGAGCTTTTCTCATTTTTGTGCAATTTCAAACATAACTTGGTCTATTCGCATCTTTACCTTACGAAACATGGCACGAACGCTCAACTAGAGAGTTTGACTTTTAAGAGCACTCAATAGAGTACAATGGCCCACATTGATGCTTTGGAGTTGTTCAACTCTCTCCACAGAGGAGCTTTTCACGTTTTTGTGCAATTTGAGACATAACTTGGTCTATTCGCGTCTTTACCTTACGAAACGTGGCACGAAGGTGAAACTAGAAAGTTACACTTTTAAGAGCACTAAATAGAGTACAACGGTCCACATTGATGCTTCGGAATTTCTCAACTCTCTCCATAGAGGAGCTTTTCACGTCTTTGAGCAATTTGAGACATAACTTGGTCTATTCGCGTCTTTACTTTACAAAACGTGGCACGAAGGCTCAACTAGCAAGTTAGACTTTTAAGACCACTAAATAGAGTGCAACGGTGCACATCGAGGCTTTGGAATTGCTCGACTCTCTCCATAGAGGAGCTTTTCACGTCTTTGAGCAATTTGAGACATAACTTGGTCTATTCGTGTCTTTACTTTACGAAACGTGGAACGAAGGCTCAACTAGATAGTTAGACTTTTAAGAGCACTAAATAAAGTACAACGGTCCACATTGATGCTTTAGAATTGCTCGACTTTCTCCATAGAGGATCATTTCACGTTTTTGTGCAATTTCAAACATAACTTGGTCTATTCGCATCTTTACCTTACGAAACGTGGCATGAAGGCTCAACTAGTAATTTAGACTTTTAAGAGCACTTAATGGAGTACAATGGCCCACATTGATGCTTTGGAATTGCTCAACTCTCTCCATAGAGGAGCTTTTCTCGTTTTTGTGCAATTTCAAACATAACTTGGCCTATTCGCATCTTTACCTTAGGAAAGGTGGCACGAAGGCTCAACTAGCAAGTTAGACTTTTAAGAGCCCTAAATAGAGTACAACGGTCCACATTGAGGCTTTGCAATTGCTCAACTCTCTCCATAGAGGAGCTTTCCACGTCTTTGAGCAATTTGAGACATAACATGGTCTATTCACGTCTTTGCCTTACGAAACGTGGCACGAAGGTGAAACTAGAAAGTTAGACTTTTAAGAGCACTAAATAGAGTACAACGGTCCACATTGTTGCTTTGGAATTTCTCAACTCTCTCCATTGAGGAGCTTTTCACATTTTTGTGCAATTTCAAACATAACTTGGTCTATTCGCATCTTTACCTTACGAAACGTGGCACGAAGGCTCAACTAGTAAGTTAGACTTTCAAGAGCACTTAATAGAGTACAATGGCTCACATTGATGCTTTGGAATTGCTCAACTCTCTCCATAGAGGAGCTTTTCTCATTTTTGCGTAATTTCAAACATAACTTGGCCTATTCGCATCTTTACCTTACGAAACGTGGCACGAAGGCTCAACTAGTAAGTTAGACTTTCAAGAGCACTTAATAGAGTACAATGGCCCACATTGATGCTTTGGAATTGCTCAACTCTCTCCATAGAGGAGCTTTTCTCGTTTTTGTGCAATTTAAAACATAACTTGGCCTATTCGCATCTTTACCTTACGAAACGTGGCACGAAGGCTCAACTAGTAAGTTAGACTTTCAAGAGCACTTAATAGAGTATAATGGCCCACATTGATGCTTTGGAATTGCTCAACTCTCTCCATAGAGGAGCTTTTCACATTTTTGTGCAATTTCAAACATAACTTGGTCTATTCGCATCTTTACCTTACGAAACGTGGCACGAAGGCTCAACTAGTAAGTTAGACTTTCAAGAGCACTTAATAGAGTACAATGGCTCACATTGATGCTTTGGAATTGCTCAACTCTCTCCATAGAGGAGCTTTTCTCATTTTTGTGTAATTTCAAACATAACTTGGCCTATTCGCATCTTTACCTTACGAAACGTGGCACGAAGGCTCAACTAGTAAGTTAGACTTTCAAGAGCACTTAATAGAGTACAATGGCCCACATTGATGCTTTGGAATTGCTCAACTCTCTCCATAGAGGAGCTTTTCACGTCTTTGAGCAATTTGAGACATAACTTGGTCTATTCGCGTCTTTACCTTACGAAACGTGGCACGAAGGCTCAACTAGTAAGTTAGACTTTTAAGAGCACTTAATATAGTTCAATGGCCCACATTGATGCTTTGGAATTGCTCAACTCTCTCCATAGAGGAGCTTTTCTCATTTTTGTGTAATTTCAAACATAACTTGGCCTATTCGCATCTTTACCTTACGAAACGTGGCACGAAGGCTCAACTAGTAAGTTAGACTTTCAAGAGCACTTAATAGAGTACAATGGCCCACATTGATGCTTTGGAATTGCTCAACTCTCTCCATAGAGGAGCTTTTCACATTTTTGTGCAATTTCAAACATAACTTGGTCTATTCGCATCTTTATCTTACAAAACGTGGCACGAAGGCTCAACTAATAAGTTAGACTTTCAAGAGCACTTAATAGAGTACAATAGCCCACATTGATGCTTTGGAATTGCTCAACTCTCTCCATAGAGGAGCTTTTCTCATTTTTGTGCAATTTGAAACATAACTTGGTCTATTCGCATCTTTACCTTACGAAACGTGGCACGAAGGCTCAACTAGTAAGTTAGACTTTTAAGAGCACTTAATAGAGTACAATGGCCCACATTGATGCTTTGGAATTGCTCAACTCTCTCCATAGAGGAGCTTTTCTCATTTTTTGTGCAATTTCAAACATAACTTGGTCTATTCACATCTTTACCTTACGAAACGTTGCACGAAGGCTCAACTAGCAAGTTAGACTTTTAAAAGCACTAAATAGAGTACAACAGTCCACATTGAGGCTTTCGAATTGCTCAACTCTCTCCATAGAGGAGCTTCTCACGTTTTTGTGCAATTTGAAACATAACTTGGTCTATTCGCATCTTTACCTTACGAAACGTGGCACGAAGGTTCAACTAGCAAGTTAGACTTTTAAGGGCACTTAATAGAGTACAATGGCCCACATTCATTCTTTGGAATTGCTCAACTGTCTCCGTAGAGGAGCTTTTCACGTTTTTGTGCAATTTCAAACATAACTTGGTCTATTCGCATCTTTACCTTACGAAACGTGGCACGAAGGCTCAACTAGTAAGTTAGACTTTTAAGAGCACTTAATATAGTACAATGGCCCACATTGATGCTTTGGAATTGCTCAACTCTCTCCATAGAGGATCTTTTCTCGTTTTTGTGCAATTTCAAACATAACTTGGCCTATTCGCATCTTTATCTTACGAAACGTGGCACGAATGCTCAACTAGAGAGTTAGACTTTTAAGAGCACTCAATAGAGTACAATGGCCCACATTGACGCTTTGGAATTGCTCAACTCTCTCCACAGAGGAGCTTTTCACGTTTTTGTGCAATTTGAGACATAACTTGGTCTATTCGCGTCTTTACCTTACGAAACGTGGCACGAAGGTGAAACTAGAAAGTTACACTTTTAAGAGCACTAAATAGAGTACAACGGTCCACATTGATGCTTCGGAATTTCTCAACTCTCTCCATAGAGGAGCTTTTCACGTCTTTGAGCAATTTGAGACATAACTTGGTCTATTCGCGTCTTTACTTTACAAAACGTGGCACGAAGGCTCAACTAGCAAGTTAGACTTTTAATACCACTAAATAGAGTGCAACGGTGCACATCGAGGCTTTGGAATTGCTCGACTCTCTCCATAGAGGAGCTTTTCACGTTTTTGTGCAATTTCAAACATAACTTGGTCTATTCGCATCTTTACCTTACGAAACGTGGCACGAAGGCTCAACTAGTAAGTTAGACTTTTAAGAGCACTTAATATAGTTCAATGGCCCACATTGATGCTTTGGAATTGCTCAACTCTCTCCATAGAGGAGCTTTTCTCATTTTTGTGTAATTTCAAACATAACTTGGCCTATTCGCATCTTTACCTTACGAAACGTGGCACGAAGGCTCAACTAGTAAGTTAGACTTTCAAGAGCACTTAATAGAGTACAATGGCCCACATTGATGCTTTGGAATTGCTCAACTCTCTCCATAGAGGAGCTTTTCACATTTTTGTGCAATTTCAAACATAACTTGGTCTATTCGCATCTTTATCTTACAAAACGTGGCACGAAGGCTCAACTAATAAGTTAGACTTTCAAGAGCACTTAATAGAGTACAATAGCCCACATTTATGCTTTGGAATTGCTCAACTCTCTCCATAGAGGAGCTTTTCTCATTTTTGTGCAATTTGAAACATAACTTGGTCTATTCGCATCTTTACCTTACGAAACGTGGCACGAAGGCTCAACTAGTAAGTTAGACTTTTAAGAGCACTTAATATAGTTCAATGGCCCACATTGATGCTTTGGAATTGCTCAACTCTCTCCATAGAGGAGCTTTTCTCATTTTTGTGTAATTTCAAACATAACTTGGCCTATTCGCATCTTTACCTTACGAAACGTGGCACGAAGGCTCAACTAGTAAGTTAGACTTTCAAGAGCACTTAATAGAGTACAATGGCCCACATTGATGCTTTGGAATTGCTCAACTCTCTCCATAGAGGAGCTTTTCACATTTTTGTGCAATTTCAAACATAACTTGGTCTATTCGCATCTTTATCTTACAAAACGTGGCACGAAGGCTCAACTAATAAGTTAGACTTTCAAGAGCACTTAATAGAGTACAATAGCCCACATTGATGCTTTGGAATTGCTCAACTCTCTCCATAGAGGAGCTTTTCTCATTTTTGTGCAATTTGAAACATAACTTGGTCTATTCGCATCTTTACCTTACGAAACGTGGCACGAAGGCTCAACTAGTAAGTTAGACTTTTAAGAGCACTTAATATAGTTCAATGGCCCACATTGATGCTTTGGAATTGCTCAACTCTCTCCATAGAGGAGCTTTTCTCATTTTTGTGTAATTTCAAACATAACTTGGCCTATTCGCATCTTTACCTTACGAAACGTGGCACGAAGGCTCAACTAGTAAGTTAGACTTTCAAGAGCACTTAATAGAGTACAATGGCCCACATTGATGCTTTGGAATTGCTCAACTCTCTCCATAGAGGAGCTTTTCACATTTTTGTGCAATTTCAAACATAACTTGGTCTATTCGCATCTTTATCTTACAAAACGTGGCACGAAGGCTCAACTAATAAGTTAGACTTTCAAGAGCACTTAATAGAGTACAATAGCCCACATTGATGCTTTGGAATTGCTCAACTCTCTCCATAGAGGAGCTTTTCTCATTTTTGTGCAATTTGAAACATAACTTGGTCTATTCGCATCTTTACCTTACGAAACGTGGCACGAAGGCTCAACTAGTAAGTTAGACTTTTAAGAGCACTTAATATAGTTCAATGGCCCACATTGATGCTTTGGAATTGCTCAACTCTCTCCATAGAGGAGCTTTTCTCATTTTTGTGTAATTTCAAACATAACTTGGCCTATTCGCATCTTTACCTTACGAAACGTGGCACGAAGGCTCAACTAGTAAGTTAGACTTTCAAGAGCACTTAATAGAGTACAATGGCCCACATTGATGCTTTGGAATTGCTCAACTCTCTCCATAGAGGAGCTTTTCACATTTTTGTGCAATTTCAAACATAACTTGGTCTATTCGCATCTTTATCTTACAAAACGTGGCACGAAGGCTCAACTAATAAGTTAGACTTTCAAGAGCACTTAATAGAGTACAATAGCCCACATTGATGCTTTGGAATTGCTCAACTCTCTCCATAGAGGAGCTTTTCTCATTTTTGTGCAATTTGAAACATAACTTGGTCTATTCGCATCTTTACCTTACGAAACGTGGCACGAAGGCTCAACTAGTAAGTTAGACTTTTAAGAGCACTTAATAGAGTACAATGGCCCACATTGATGCTTTGGAATTGCTCAACTCTCTCCATAGAGGAGCTTTTCTCGTTTTTTGTGCAATTTCAAACATAACTTGGTCTATTCACATCTTTACCTTACGAAACGTGGCACGAAGGCTCAACTAGCAAGTTAGACTTTTAAAAGCACTAAATAGAGTACAACAGTCCACATTGAGGCTTTGGAATTGCTCAACTCTCTCCATAGAGGAGCTTCTCACGTTTTTGTGCAATTTGAAACATAACTTGGTCTATTCGCATCTTTACCTTACGAAACGTGGCGCGAAGGTTCAACTAGCAAGTTAGACTTTTAAGGGCACTTAATAGAGTACAATGGCCCACATTCATTCTTTGGAATTGCTCAACTGTCTCCGTAGAGGAGCTTTTCACGTTTTTGTGCAATTTCAAACATAACTTGGTCTATTCGCATCTTTACCTTACGAAACGTGGCACGAAGGCTCAACTAGTAAGTTAGACTTTTAAGAGCACTTAATATAGTACAATGGCCCACATTGATGCTTTGGAATTGCTCAACTCTCTCCATAGAGGATCTTTTCTCGTTTTTGTGCAATTTCAAACATAACTTGGCCTATTCGCATCTTTATCTTACGAAACGTGGCACGAATGCTCAACTAGAGAGTTAGACTTTTAAGAGCACTCAATAGAGTACAATGGCCCACATTGACGCTTTGGAATTGCTCAACTCTCTCCACAGAGGAGCTTTTCACCTTTTTTTGCAATTTGAGACATAACTTGGTCTATTCGCGTCTTTACCTTACGAAACGTGGCACGAAGGTGAAACTAGAAAGTTACACTTTTAAGAGCACTAAATAGAGTACAACGGTCCACATTGATGCTTCGGAATTTCTCAACTCTCTCCATAAAGGAGCTTTTCACGTCTTTGAGCAATTTGAGACATAACTTGGTCTATTCGCGTCTTTACTTTACAAAACGTGGCACGAAGGATCAACTAGCAAGTTAGACTTTTAAGACCACTTAATATAGTGCAACGGTGCACATCGAGGCTTTGGAATTGCTCGACTCTCTCCATAGAGGAGCTTTTCTCATTTTTGTGTAATTTCAAACATAACTTGGCCTATTCGCATCTTTACCTTACGAAACGTGGCACGAAGGCTCAACTAGCAAGTTAGACTTTTAAAAGCACTAAATAGAGTACAACAGTCCACATTGAGGCTTTGGAATTGCTCAACTCTCTCCATAGAGGAGCTTCTCACGTTTTTGTGCAATTTGAAACATAACTTGGTCTATTCGCATCTTTACCTTACGAAACGTGGCACGAAGGTTCAACTAGCAAGTTAGACTTTTAAGGGCACTTAATAGAGTACAATGGCCCACATTCATTCTTTGGAATTGCTCAACTGTCTTTGTAGAGGAGCTTTTCACGTTTTTGTGCAATTTCAAACATAACTTGGTCTATTCGCATCTTTACCTTACGAAACGTGGCACGAAGGCTCAACTAGTAAGTTAGACTTTTAAGAGCACTTAATATAGTTCAATGGCCCACATTGATGCTTTGGAATTGCTCAACTCTCTCCATAGAGGAGCTTTTCTCATTTTTGTGTAATTTCAAACATAACTTGGCCTATTCGCATCTTTACCTTACGAAACGTGGCACGAATGCTCAACTAGTAAGTTAGACTTTCAAGAGCACTTAATAGAGTACAATGGCCCACATTGATGCTTTGGAATTGCTCAACTCTCTCCATAGAGGAGCTTTTCACATTTTTGTGCAATTTCAAACATAACTTGGTCTATTCGCATCTTTATCTTACAAAACGTGGCACGAAGGCTCAACTAATAAGTTAGACTTTCAAGAGCACTAAATAGAGTACAATAGCCCACATTGATGCTTTGGAATTGCTCAACTCTCTCCATAGAGGAGCTTTTCTCATTTTTGTTCAATTTGAAACATAACTTGGTCTATTCGCATCTTTACCTTACGAAACGTGGCACGAAGGCTCAACTAGTAAGTTAGACTTTTAAGAGCACTTAATAGAGTACAATGGCCCACATTGATGCTTTGGAATTGCTCAACTCTCTCCATAGAGGAGCTTTTCTCGTTTTTTGTTCAATTTCAAACATAACTTGGTCTATTCACATCTTTACCTTACGAAACGTGGCACGAAGGCTCAACTAGCAAGTTAGACTTTTAAAAGCACTAAATAGAGTACAACAGTCCACATTGAGGCTTTGGAATTGCTCAACTCTCTCCATAGAGGAGCTTCTCACGTTTTTGTGCAATTTGAAACATAACTTGGTCTATTCGCATCTTTACCTTACGAAACGTGGCACGAAGGTTCAACTAGCAAGTTAGACTTTTAAGGGCACTTAATAGAGTACAATGGCCCACATTCATTCTTTGGAATTGCTCAACTGTCTCCGTAGAGGAGCTTTTCACGTTTTTGTGCAATTTAAAACATAACTTGGTCTATTCGCATCTTTACCTGACGAAACGTGGCACGAAGGCTCAACTAGTAAGTTAGACTTTTAAGAGCACTTAATATAGTTCAATGGCCCACATTGATGCTTTGGAATTGCTCAACTCTCTCCATGGAGGAGCTTTTCTCATTTTTGTGTAATTTCAAACATAACTTGGCCTATTCGCATCTTTACCTTACGAAACGTGGCACGAAGGCTCAACTAGTAAGTTAGACTTTCAAGAGCACTTAATAGAGTACAATGGCCCACATTGATGTTTTGGAATTGCTCAACTCTCTCCGTAGAGGAGCTTTTCACATTTTTGTGCAATTTCAAACATAACTTGGTCTATTCGCATCTTTATCTTACAAAACGTGGCACGAAGGCTCAACTAATAAGTTAGACTTTCAAGAGCACTAAATAGAGTACAATAGCCCACATTGATGCTTTGGAATTGCTCAACTCTCTCCATAGAGGAGCTTTTCTCATTTTTGTGCAATTTGAAACATAACTTGGTCTATTCGCATCTTTACCTTACGAAACGTGGCACGAAGGCTCAACTAGTAAGTTAGACTTTTAAGAGCACTTAATAGAGTACAATGGCCCACATAGATGCTTTGGAATTGCTCAACTCTCTCCATAGAGGAGCTTTTCTCGTTTTTTGTGCAATTTCAAACATAACTTGGTCTATTCACATCTTTACCTTACGAAACGTGGCACGAAGGCTCAACTAGCAAGTTAGACTTTTAAAAGCACTAAATAGAGTACAACAGTCCACATTGAGGCTTTGGAATTGCTCGACTCTCTCCATAGAGGAGCTTCTCACGTTTTTGTGCAATTTGAAACATAACTTGGTCTATTCGCATCTTTACCTTACGAAACGTGGCACGAAGGTTCAACTAGCAAGTTAGACTTTTAAGGGCACTTAATAGAGTACAATGGCCCACATTCATTCTTTGGAATTGCTCAACTGTCTCCGTAGATGAGCTTTTCACGTTTTTGTGCAATTTCAAACATAACTTGGTCTATTCGCATCTTTACCTTACGAAACGTGGCACGAAGGCTCAACTAGTAAGTTAGACTTTTAAGAGCACTTAATATAGTACAATGGCCCACATTGATGCTTTGGAATTGCTCAACTCTCTCCATAGAGGATCTTTTCTCGTTTTTGTGCAATTTCAAACATAACTTGGTCTATTCGCATCTTTACCTTACGAAACGTGGCACGAAGGCTCAACTAGCAAATTAGACTATTAAAAGCACTAAATAGAGTACAACGGTCCACATTGAGGCTTTGGAATTGCTCAACTCTCTCCATAGAGGAGCTTCTCACGTTTTTGTGCAATCTGAAACATAACTTGGTCTATTCGCATCTTTATATTACGAAACGTGGCACGAAGGCTCAACTAGCAAGTTAGACTTTTAAGGGCACTTAATAGAGTACAATGGCCCACATTCATGCTTTGGAATTGCTCGACTATCTCCATAGAGGAGCTTTTCTCATTTTTGTACAATTTCACACATAACTTGGTCTATTCGCGTCTTTACCTTACGAAACGTTGCACGAAGGCAAAACTAGCAAGTTAGACTTTTAAGAGCACTAAATAGAGTACAATGGCCCACATTGATGCTTTGGAATTGCTCAAATCTCTCCATAGACGAGCTTTTCACGTTTTTGTGCAATTTCAAACATAACTTGGTCTATTCGCATCTTTACCTTACGAAACGTGGCACGAAGGCTCAACTAGTAAGTGAGACTTTTAAGAGCACTTAATAGAGTACAATGGCCCACATTGATGCTTTGGAATTGCTCAAAACTCTCCATAGAGGAGCTTTTCTCGTTTTTGTGCAATTTCAAACATAATTTGGCCTATTCGCATCTTTACCTTACGAAACGTGGCACGAAGGCTCAACTAGCAAGTTAGACTTTTAAGAGCACTAAATAGAGTACAACGGTCCACATTGAGGCTTTGGAATTGCTTAACTCTCTCCATAGAGGAGCTTTCCACGTCTTTGAGCAATTAGAGACATAAGTTGGTCTATTCACGTCTTTGCCTTACGAAACGTGGCACGAAGGTGAAACTAGAAAATTAGACTTTTAAGAGCACTAAATAGAGTACAACGGTCCACATTGATGCTTTGGAATTTCTCAACTCTCTCCATAGAGGAGCTTTTCACATTTTTGTGCAATTTCAAAAATAACTTGGTCTATTCACATCTTTACCTTACTAAACGTGGCACGAAGGCTCAACTAGTAAGTTAGACTTTCAAGAGCACTTAATAGAGTACAATGGCCCACATTAATGCTTTGGAATTGCTCAACTCTCTCCATAGAGGAGCTTTGCTCATTTTTGTGCAATTTGAAACATAACTTGGTGTATTCGCATCTTTAACTTACGAAACATGGCACGAACGCTCAACTAGAGAGTTAGACTTTTAAGAGCACTCAATAGAGTACAACGGCCCACATTGATGCTTTGGAGTTGTTCAACTCTCTCCACAGAGGAGCTTTTCACGTTTTTGTGCAATTTGAGACATAACTTGGTCTATTCGCGTCTTTACCTTACGAAACGTGGCACGAAGGCTCAACTAGCAAGTTAGACTTTTAAGAGCACTAAATAGAGTACAACGGTCCACATTGAGGCTTTGGAATTGCTCAACTCTCTCCATAGAGGAGCTTTTCTCGTTTTTTGTGCAATTTCAAACATAACTTGGTCTATTCACATCTTTACCTTACGAAACGTGGCACGAAGGCTCAACTAGCAAGTTAGACTTTTAAAAGCACTAAATAGAGTACAACAGTCCACATTGAGGCTTTGGAATTGCTCAACTCTCTCCATAGAGGAGCTTCTCACGTTTTTGTGCAATTTGAAACATAACTTGGTCTATTCGCATCTTTACCTTACGAAACGTGGCACGAAGGTTCAACTAGCAAGTTAGACTTTTAAGGGCACTTAATTCAGTACAATGGCCCACATTCATTCTTTGGAATTGCTCAACTGTCTCCGTAGAGGAGCTTTTCCCGTTTTTGTGCAATTTCAAACATAACTTGGTCTATTCGCATCTTTACCTTACGAAACGTGGCACGAAGGCTCAACTAGTAAGTGAGACTTTTAAGAGCACTTAATAGAGTACAATGGCCCACATTGATGCTTTGGAATTGCTCAAAACTCTCCATAGAGGAGCTTTTCTCGTTTTTGTGCAATTTCAAACATAATTTGGCCTATTCGCATCTTTACCTTACGAAACGTGGCACGAAGGCTCAACTAGCAAGTTAGACTTTTAAGAGCACTAAATAGAGTACAACGGTCCACATTGAGGCTTTGGAATTGCTTAACTCTCTCCATAGAGGAGCTTTCCACGTCTTTGAGCAATTAGAGACATAAGTTGGTCTATTCACGTCTTTGCCTTACGAAACGTGGCACGAAGGTGAAACTAGAAAATTAGACTTTTAAGAGCACTAAATAGAGTACAACGGTCCACATTGATGCTTTGGAATTTCTCAACTCTCTCCATAGAGGAGCTTTTCACATTTTTGTGCAATTTCAAAAATAACTTGGTCTATTCACATCTTTACCTTACTAAACGTGGCACGAAGGCTCAACTAGTAAGTTAGACTTTCAAGAGCACTTAATAGAGTACAATGGCCCACATTAATGCTTTGGAATTGCTCAACTCTCTCCATAGAGGAGCTTTGCTCATTTTTGTGCAATTTGAAACATAACTTGGTGTATTCGCATCTTTAACTTACGAAACATGGCACGAACGCTCAACTAGAGAGTTAGACTTTTAAGAGCACTCAATAGAGTACAACGGCCCACATTGATGCTTTGGAGTTGTTCAACTCTCTCCACAGAGGAGCTTTTCACGTTTTTGTGCAATTTGAGACATAACTTGGTCTATTCGCGTCTTTACCTTACGAAACGTGGCACGAAGGCTCAACTAGCAAGTTAGACTTTTAAAAGCACTAAATAGAGTACAACAGTCCACATTGAGGCTTTGGAATTGCTCAACTCTCTCCATAGAGGAGCTTCTCACGTTTTTGTGCAATTTGAAACATAACTTGGTCTATTCGCATCTTTACCTTACGAAACGTGGCACGAAGGTTCAACTAGCAAGTTAGACTTTTAAGGGCACTTAATAGAGTACAATTGCCCACATTCATTCTTTGGAATTGCTCAACTGTCTCCGTAGAGGAGCTTTTCACGTTTTTGTGCAATTTCAAACATAACTTGGTCTATTCGCATCTTTACCTTACGAAACGTGGCACGAAGGCTCAACTAGCAAATTAGACTTTTAAAAGCACTAAATAGAGTACAATAGCCCACATTGATGCTTTGGAATTGCTCAACTCTCTCCATAGAGGAGCTTTTCTCATTTTTGTTCAATTTGAAACATAACTTGGTCTATTCGCATCTTTACCTTACGAAACGTGGCACGAAGGCTCAACTAGCAAGTTAGACTTTTAAGAGTACTAAATAGAGTACAACGGTCCACATTGAGGCTTTGGATCTGCTTAACTCTCTCCATAGAGGAGCTTTCCACGTCTTTGAGCAATTAGAGACATAAGTTGGTCTATTCACGTCTTTGCCTTACGAAACGTGGCACGAAGGTGAAACTAGAAAATTAGACTTTTAAGAGCACTAAATAGAGTACAACGGTCCACATTGATGCTTTGGAATTTCTCAACTCTCTCCATAGAGGAGCTTTTCACATTTTTGTGCAATTTCAAAAATAACTTGGTCTATTCGCATCTTTACCTTACGAAACGTGGCACGAAGGCTCAACTAGCAAATTAGACTATTAAAAGCACTAAATAGAGTACAACGGTCCACATTGAGGCTTTGGAATTGCTCAACTCTCTCCATAGAGGAGCTTCTCACGTTTTTGTGCAATCTGAAACATAACTTGGTCTATTCGCATCTTTATATTACGAAACGTGGCACGAAGGCTCAACTAGCAAGTTAGACTTTTAAGGGCACTTAATAGAGTACAATGGCCCACATTCATGCTTTGGAATTGCTCGACTATCTCCATAGAGGAGCTTTTCTCATTTTTGTACAATTTCACACATAACTTGGTCTATTCGCGTCTTTACCTTACGAAACGTTGCACGAAGGCAAAACTAGCAAGTTAGACTTTTAAGAGCACTAAATAGAGTACAATGGCCCACATTGATGCTTTGGAATTGCTCAAATCTCTCCATAGACGAGCTTTTCACGTTTTTGTGCAATTTCAAACATAACTTGGTCTATTCGCATCTTTACCTTACGAAACGTGGCACGAAGGCTCAACTAGTAAGTGAGACTTTTAAGAGCACTTAATAGAGTACAATGGCCCACATTGATGCTTTGGAATTGCTCAAAACTCTCCATAGAGGAGCTTTTCTCGTTTTTGTGCAATTTCAAACATAATTTGGCCTATTCGCATCTTTACCTTACGAAACGTGGCACGAAGGCTCAACTAGCAAGTTAGACTTTTAAGAGCACTAAATAGAGTACAACGGTCCACATTGAGGCTTTGGAATTGCTTAACTCTCTCCATAGAGGAGCTTTCCACGTCTTTGAGCAATTAGAGACATAAGTTGGTCTATTCACGTCTTTGCCTTACGAAACGTGGCACGAAGGTGAAACTAGAAAATTAGACTTTTAAGAGCACTAAATAGAGTACAACGGTCCACATTGATGCTTTGGAATTTCTCAACTCTCTCCATAGAGGAGCTTTTCACATTTTTGTGCAATTTCAAAAATAACTTGGTCTATTCACATCTTTACCTTACTAAACGTGGCACGAAGGCTCAACTAGTAAGTTAGACTTTCAAGAGCACTTAATAGAGTACAATGGCCCACATTAATGCTTTGGAATTGCTCAACTCTCTCCATAGAGGAGCTTTGCTCATTTTTGTGCAATTTGAAACATAACTTGGTGTATTCGCATCTTTAACTTACGAAACATGGCACGAACGCTCAACTAGAGAGTTAGACTTTTAAGAGCACTCAATAGAGTACAACGGCCCACATTGATGCTTTGGAGTTGTTCAACTCTCTCCACAGAGGAGCTTTTCACGTTTTTGTGCAATTTGAGACATAACTTGGTCTATTCGCGTCTTTACCTTACGAAACGTGGCACGAAGGCTCAACTAGCAAGTTAGACTTTTAAGAGCACTAAATAGAGTACAACGCTCCACATTGAGGCTTTGGAATTGCTCAACTCTCTCCATAGAGGAGCTTTTCTCGTTTTTTGTGCAATTTCAAACATAACTTGGTCTATTCACATCTTTACCTTACGAAACGTGGCACGAAGGCTCAAATAGCAAGTTAGACTTTTAAAAGCACTAAATAGAGTACAACAGTCCACATTGAGGCTTTGGAATTGCTCAACTCTGTCCATAGAGGAGCTTCTCACGTTTTTGTGCAATTTGAAACATAACTTGGTCTATTCGCATCTTTACCTTACGAAACGTGGCACGAAGGTTCAACTAGCAAGTTAGACTTTTAAGGGCACTTAATTCAGTACAATGGCCCACATTCATTCTTTGGAATTGCTCAACTGTCTCCGTAGAGGAGCTTTTCACGTTTTTGTGCAATTTCAAACATAACTTGGTCTATTCGCATCTTTACCTTACGAAACGTGGCACGAAGGCTCAACTAGTAAGTGAGACTTTTAAGAGCACTTAATAGAGTACAATGGCCCACATTGATGCTTTGGAATTGCTCAAAACTCTCCATAGAGGAGCTTTTCTCGTTTTTGTGCAATATCAAACATAATTTGGCCTATTCGCATCTTTACCTTACGAAACGTGGCACGAAGGCTCAACTAGCAAGTTAGACTTTTAAGAGCACTAAATAGAGTACAACGGTCCACATTGAGGCTTTGGAATTGCTTAACTCTCTCCATAGAGGAGCTTTCCACGTCTTTGAGCAATTAGAGACATAAGTTGGTCTATTCACGTCTTTGCCTTACGAAACGTGGCACGAAGGTGAAACTAGAAAATTAGACTTTTAAGAGCACTAAATAGAGTACAACGGTCCACATTGATGCTTTGGAATTTCTCAACTCTCTCCATAGAGGAGCTTTTCACATTTTTGTGCAATTTCAAAAATAACTTGGTCTATTCACATCTTTACCTTACTAAACGTGGCACGAAGGCTCAACTAGTAAGTTAGACTTTCAAGAGCACTTAATAGAGTACAATGGCCCACATTAATGCTTTGGAATTGCTCAACTCTCTCCATAGAGGAGCTTTGCTCATTTTTGTGCAATTTGAAACATAACTTGGTGTATTCGCATCTTTAACTTACGAAACATGGCACGAACGCTCAACTAGAGAGTTAGACTTTTAAGAGCACTCAATAGAGTACAACGGCCCACATTGATGCTTTGGAGTTGTTCAACTCTCTCCACAGAGGAGGTTTTCACGTTTTTGTGCAATTTGAGACATAACTTGGTCTATTCGCGTCTTTACCTTACGAAACGTGGCACGAAGGCTCAACTAGCAAGTTAGACTTTTAAAAGCACTAAATAGAGTACAACAGTCCACATTGAGGCTTTGGAATTGCTCAACTCTCTCCATAGAGGAGCTTCTCACGTTTTTGTGCAATTTGAAACATAACTTGGTCTATTCGCATCTTTACCTTACGAAACGTGGCACGAAGGTTCAACTAGCAAGTTAGACTTTTAAGGGCACTTAATAGAGTACAATGGCCCACATTCATTCTTTGGAATTGCTCAACTGTCTCCGTAGAGGAGCTTTTCACGTTTTTGTGCAATTTCAAACATAACTTGGTCTATTCGCATCTTTACCTTACGAAACGTGGCACGAAGGCTCAACTAGCAAATTAGACTTTTAAAAGCACTAAATAGAGTACAACGGTCCACATTGAGGCTTTGGAATTTCTCAACTCTCTCCATAGAGGAGCTTCTCACGTTTTTGTGCAATCTGAAACATAACTTGGTCTATTCGCATCTTTACATTACGAAACGTGGCACGAAGGCTCAACTAGCAAGTTAGACTTTTAAGGGCACTTAATAGAGTACAATGGCCCACATTCATGCTTTGGAATTGCTCGACTATCTCAATAGAGGAGCGTTTCTCATTTTTGTACAATTTCACACATAACTTGGTCTATTCGCGTCTTTACCTTACGAAACGTTGCACGAAGGCAAAACTAGTAAGTTAGACTTTTAAGAGCACTAAATAGAGTACAATGGCCCACATTGATGCTTTGGAATTGCTCAAATCTCTCCATAGACGAGCTTTTCACGTTTTTGTGCAATTTCAAACATAACTTGGTCTATTCGCATCTTTACCTTACGAAACGTGGCACGAAGGCTCAACTAGTAAGTGAGACTTTTAAGAGCACTTAATAGAGTACAATGGCCCACATTGATGCTTTGGAATTGCTCAAAACTCTCCATAGAGGAGCTTTTCTCGTTTTTGTGCAATTTCAAACATAATTTGGCCTATTCGCATCTTTACCTTACGAAACGTGGCACGAAGGCTCAACTAGCAAGTTAGACTTTTAAGAGCACTAAATAGAGTACAACGGTCCACATTGAGGCTTTGGAATTGCTTAACTCTCTCCATAGAGGAGCTTTCCACGTCTTTGAGCAATTAGAGACATAAGTTGGTCTATTCACGTCTTTGCCTTACGAAACGTGGCACGAAGGTGAAACAAGAAAATTAGCCTTTTAAGAGCACTAAATAGAGTACAACGGTCCACATTGATGCTTTGGAATTTCTCAACTCTCTCCATAGAGGAGCTTTTCACATTTTTGTGCAATTTCAAAAATAACTTGGTCTATTCACATCTTTACCTTACTAAACGTGGCACGAAGGCTCAACTAGTAAGTTAGACTTTCAAGAGCACTTAATAGAGTACAATGGCCCACATTAATGCTTTGGAATTGCTCAACTCTCTCCATAGAGGAGCTTTGCTCATTTTTGTGCAATTTGAAACATAACTTGGTGTATTCGCATCTTTAACTTACGAAACATGGCACGAACGCTCAACTAGAGAGTTAGACTTTTAAGAGCACTCAATAGAGTACAACGGCCCACATTGATGCTTTGGAGTTGTTCAACTCTCTCCACAGAGGAGGTTTTCACGTTTTTGTGCAATTTGAGACATAACTTGGTCTATTCGCGTCTTTACCTTACGAAACGTGGCACGAAGGCTCAACTAGCAAGTTAGACTTTTACGAGCACTAAATAGAGTACAACGGTCCACATTGAGGCTTTGGAATTGCTCAACTCTCTCCATAGAGGAGCTTTTCACGTCTTTGAACAATTTGAGACATAACTTGGTCTATTCATGTCTTTACTTTACAAAACGTGGCACGAAGGCTCAACTAGCAAGTTAGACTTTTAAGAGCACTAAATAGAGTGCAACCGTCCACATTGAGGCTTTGGAATTGCTCAAGTCTTTCCATAGAGAAGCTTTTCACGTCTTTGAGCAATTTGAGACATAACTTGGTCTATTCGCGTCTTTACTTTACGAAACGTGGCACGAAGGCTCAACTAGCTAGTTAGACTTTTAAAAGCACTAAATAGAGTACAACGGTCCACATTGATGCTTTAGAATTGCTCGACTCTCGCAATAGAGAAGCTTTTCACGTTTTTGTGCAATTTCAAACATAACTTGGTCTATTCGCATCTTTACCTTACGAAACGTGGCACGAAGGCTCAACTAGTAAGTTAGACTTTTAAGAGCACTTAATAGAGTACAATGGCCCAAATTGATGCTTTGAAATTGCTCAAATCTCTCCATAGAGGAGCTTTTCACGTTTTTGTGCAATTTCAAACATAACTTGGCCTATTCGCATCTTTACCTTACGAAACGTGGCACGAATGCTCAACTAGCTAGTTAGACTTTTAAGAGCATTGAATAGAGTACAATGGCCCACATTGATGCTTTGGAATTGCTCAACTCTCTCCATAGAGGAGCTTTTCTCGTTTCTGTGCAATTTCAAACATAATTTGGACTATTCGCATATTTACGTTACGAAACGTGGCACGAAGGCTCAACTAGCAAGTTAGACTTTTAAGAGCACTAAATAGAGTATAGCGGTCCACATTGAGGCTTTCGAATTGCTCAACTCTCTCCATAGAGGAACTTTCCACGTCTTTGAGCAATTTGAGACATAACTTGGTCTATTCACGTCTTTGCCTTACGAAACGTGGCACGAAGGTGAAACTAGAAAGTTAGACTTTTAAGAGCACTAAATAGAGTACAACGGTCCACATTGATGCTTTGGAATTTCTCAACTCTCTCCATAGAGGAGCTTCTCACATTTTTGTGCAATTTCAAACATAACTTGGTCTATTCGCATCTTTATCTTACGAAACGTGGAACGAAGGCTCAACTAGTAAGTTAGACTTTCAAGAGCACTTAATAGAGTACAATGGCCCACATTAATGCTTTGGAATTGCTCAACTCTCTCCATAGAGGAGCTTTGCTCATTTTTGTGCAATTTGAAACATAACTTGGTGTATTCACATCTTTACCTTACGAAACATGGCACAAACGCTCAACTAGTGAGTTAGACTTTTAAGAGCACTCAATAGAGTACAACGGCCCACATTGATGCTTTGGAGTTGTTCAACTCTCTCCACAGAGGAGCTTTTCACGTTTTTGTGCAATTTGAGACAAAACTTGGTCTATTCGCGTCTTTACCTTACGAAACGTGGCACGAAAGCTCAACTAGCAAGTTAGACTTTTAAGAGTACTAAATAGAGTACAACGATCCACATTGAGGCTTTGGAATTGCTCAACTCTCTCCATAGAGGAACTTTTCACGTCTTTGAACAATTTGAGACATAACTTGTTCTATTCATGTCTTTACTTTACAAAACGTGGCACGAAGTCTCAACTAGCAAGTTAGACTTTTAAGAGCACTAAATAGAGTGCAACCGTCCACATTGAGGCTTTGGAATTGGTCAAGTCTTTCCATAGAGAAGCTTTTCACGTCTTTGAGCAATTTGAGACATAACTTGGTCTATTCGCGTCTTTACTTTACGAAACGTGGCACAAAGGCTCAACTAGCTAGTTAGACTTTTAAGAGCACTTAATAGAGTATAACGGTCCACATTGATGCTTTAGAATTGCTCGACGCTCTCCGTAGAGAAGTATTTCACGTTTTTGTGCAATTTCAAACATAACTTGGTCTATTCGCATCTTTACCTTACGAAACGTGGCACGAAGGCTCAAGTAGTAAGTTAGACTTTTAAGAGCACTTAATAGAGTACAATGGCCCACATTGATGCTTTGGAATTGCTCAACTCTCTCCATAGAGGAGCTTTTCTCGTTTTTTTGCAATTTCAAACATAACTTGCCCTATTCGCATCTTTACCTTTGGAAATGTGGCACGAAGGCTCAACTAGCAAGTTAGAATTTTCACAGCACTAAATAGAGTACAACGGTCCACATTGAGGCTTTGGAATTGCTCAACTCTCTCCATAGAGAAGCTTTCCACGTCTTTGAGCAATTTGAGACATAACTTGGTCTATTCACGTCTTTGCCTTACGAAACGTGGCACGAAGGTGAAACTAGAAAGTTAGACTTTCAAGAGCACTAAATAGAGTACAACGGTCCACATTGATGCTTTGGAATTTCTGAACTCTCTCCATAGAGGAGCTTTTCACATTTTTGTGCAATTTCAAAGATAACTTGGTCTATTCGCATCTTTACCTTACGAAACGTGACACGAAGGCTCAACTAGTAAGTTAGACTTTTAAGAGCACTTAATAGAGTACAATGGCCGACATTGATGCTTTGGAATTGCTCAACTCTCTCCATAGAGGTGCTTTTCTCATTTTTGTGTAATTTCAAACATAACTTGGTCTATTCGCATCTTTACCTTACGAAACGTGGCACGAAGGCTCAACTAGTAAGTTAGACTTTTAAGAGCACTTAATAGAGTACAATGGCCCACATTGATGCTTTGGAATTGCTCAACTCTCTCCATAGAGGAGCTTTTCTCGTTTTTGTGCAATTTCAAACATAACTTGGCCTATTCGCATCTTTACCTTACGAAACGTGGCACGAAGGCTCAACTAGCAAGTTAGACTTTTAAGAGCAATTAATAGAGTACAATGGCCGACATTGATGCTTTAGAATTGCTCAATTCTCTCCATAGAGGTGCTTTTCTCATTTTTGTGCAATTTCAAACATAACTTGGTCTATTCGCATCTTTACCTTACGAAACGTGGCATGAAGGCTCAACTAGTAAGTTAGACTTTTAAGAGCACTTAATAGAGTACAATGGCCCACATTGATGCTTTGGAATTGCTCAACTCTCTCCATAGAGGGGTTTTTCTCGTTTTTGTGCAATTTCAAACATAACTTGGCCTATTCGCATCTTTACCTTACGAAACGTGGCACGAAGGCTCAACTAGCAAGTTAGACTTTTAAGAGCACTAAATAGAGTACAACGGTCCACATTGAGGCTTTGGAATTGCTCAACTCTCTCCATAGAGGAGCTTTCCACGTCTTTGAGCAATTTGAGACATAACTTGGTCTATTCACGTCTTTGCCCTACGAAACGTGGCACGAAGGTGAAACTAGAAAGTTAGACTATTAAGAGCACTAAATAGAGTACAACGGTCCACATTGATGCTTTGGAATTTCTCAACTCCCTCCATAGAGGAGCTTTTCACATTTTTGTGCAATTTCAAACATAACTTGGTCTATTCGCATCTTTACCTTACGAAACGTGGCACGAAGGCTCCACTAGTAAGTTAGACTTTCAAGAGCACTTAATAGAGTACAATGGCCCACATTGACTCTTTGGAATTGCTCAACTCTCTCCATAGAGGAGCTTTTCTCATTTTTGTGCAATTTCAAACATAACTTGGTCTATTCGCATCTTTACCTTACGAAACATG
Organism: Tripterygium wilfordii; assembly: GCF_013401445.1. Taxonomy (NCBI): domain Eukaryota; kingdom Viridiplantae; phylum Streptophyta; class Magnoliopsida; order Celastrales; family Celastraceae; genus Tripterygium; species Tripterygium wilfordii. The sequence goes on from NC_052253.1 coordinate 8,413,876, forward strand.
GCACGAACTCTCAACTAGAGAGTTAGACTTTTAAGAGCACTCAATAGAGTACAACGGCCCACATTGATGCTTTGGAGTTGTTCAACTCTCTCCACAGAGGAGCTTTTCACGTTTTTGTGCAATTTGAGACATAACTTGGTCTATTCGCGTCTTTACCTTACGAAACGTGGCACGAAGGTGAAACTAGAAAGTTACACTTTTAAGAGCACTAAATAGAGTACAACGGTCCACATTGATGCTTCGGAATTTCTCAACTCTCTCCATAGAGGAGCTTTCCACGTCTTTGAGCAATTTGAGACATAACTTGGTCTATTCGCGTCGTTACTTTACAAAACGTGGCACGAAGGCTCAACTAGCAAGTTAGACTTTTAAGACCACTAAATAGAGTGCAACGGTCCACATCGAGGCTTTGGAATTGCTCGACTCTCTCCATAGAGGAGCTTTTCACGTCTTTGAGCAATTTGAGACATAACTTGGTCTATTCGCGTCTTTACTTTACAAAACGTGGCACGAAGGCTCAACTAGCAAGTTAGACTTTTAAGACCCCTAAATAGAGTGCAACGGTCCACATCGAGGCTTTGGAATTGCTCGACTCTCTCCATAGAGGAGCTTTTCACGTCTTTGAGCAATTTGAGACATAACTTGGTCTATTCGCGTCTTTACTTTACAAAACGTGGCACGAAGGCTCAACTAGCAAGTTAGACTTTTAAGACCCCTAAATAGAGTGCAACGGTCCACATCGAGGCTTTGGAATTGCTGGACTCTCTCCATAGAGGAGCTTTTCACGTCTTTGAGCAATGTGAGACATAACTTGGTCTATTCGCGTCTTTACTTTACAAAACGTGGCACGAAGGCTCAACTAGCAAGTTAGACTTTTAAGACCACTAAATAGAGTGCAACGGTCCACATCGAGGCTTTGGAATTGCTCGACTCTCTCCATGGAGGAGCTTTTCACGTCTTTGAGCAATTTGAGACATAACTTGGTCTATTCGCGTCTTTACTTTACAAAACTTCGCACGAAGGCTCAACTAGCAAGTTAGACTTTTTAGAGCACTAAATAGGGTACAACGGTCCACATTGATGCTTTGGAATTGCTCAACTCTCTCCATAGAGGAGCTTTTCACATTTTTGTGCAATTTCAAACATAACTTCGTCTATTCGCATCTTTACCTTATGTAACGTGGCACGAAGGCTTAACTAGTAAGTTAGACTTTTAAGAGCATTTAATAGAGTACAATGGCCGACATTGATGCTTTGGAATTGCTCAACTCTCTCCATAGAGGTGCTTTTCTCATTTTTGTGTAATTTCAAACATAACTTGGTCTATTCGCATCTTTACCTTACGAAACATGGCACGAACGCTCAACTAGAGAGTTAGACTTTTAAGAGCACTCAATAGAGTACAACAGCACACATTGATGCTTTGGAGTTGTTCAACTCTCTCCACATAGGAGCTTTTCACGTTTTTGTGCAATTTGAGACATAACTTGGTCTATTCACGTCTTTACCTTATAAAACTTGGCACAAAGGCGAAACTAGGAAGTTAGACTTTTAAGAGCACTCAATAGAGTACAACGGTCCACATTGATGCTTTGGAGTTGTTCAACTCTCTCCACAGAAGAGATTTTGACGTTTTTGTGCAATTTCAGACATAACTTGGTCTATTCGCGTCTTTACCTTATGTAACGTGGCACGAAGGCTTAATAGAGTACAATGGCCGACATTGATGCTTTGGAATTGCTCAACTCTCTCCATAGAGGTGCTTTTCTCATTTTTGTGTAATTTCAAACATAACTTGGTCTATTCGCGTCTTTACCTTACGAAACGTGGCACGAAGGCTCAACTAGCTAGTTAGACTTCTAAGAGCACTAAATAGAGTACATCGGTTCACATTGATGCTTTGGAATTGCTCGACTCTCACCGTAGAGGAGCTTTTCACGTTTTTGTGCAATTTCAAACATAACTTGCTCTATTCGCATATTTACCTTACGAAACGTGGCACGAAGGTGAAACTAGCAAGTTAGACTTTTCAGAGCACTTAATAGAGTACAATGGGCCACATTGATGCTTTGGAATTGCTCAACTCTCTCGATAGAGGAGTTTTTCTCTTTTTTATGCAATTTCACACATAACTTGGTCTATTCGCATCTTTACCTTACGAAACGTGGCACGAAGGCTCAACTAGCAAGTAAGACTTTTAAGAGCACTAAATAGAGTACAACGGTCCACATTGAGCCTTTGGAATTGCTCAACTCCCTCAATAGAGGAGCTTTTCACGTCTTTGAGCAATTTGAGACATAACTTGGTCTATTCACGTCTTTACCTTACGAAACGTCGCACGAAGGCTCAACTAGCAAGTTAGAAATTTAAGAGCACTCAATAGAGTACAACGGTCCACATTGAAGCTTTAGAATTGTTCAACTCTCTCCACAGAGGAGCCTTTCATGTTTTTGTGCAATTTGAGACATAACTTGGTCTATTCACGTCTTTACCTTATAAAACTTGGCACAAAGGCGAAACTAGCAAGTTAGACTTTTAAGAGCACTCAATAGAGTACAACGGTCCACATTGATGCTTTGGAGTTGTTCAACTCTCTCCACAGAAGTGATTTTGACGTTTTTGTGCAATTTCAGACATAACTTGGTCTATTCGCGTCTTTACCTTACGAAACGTGGCGCGAAGGCAAAACTAGCAAGTTAGACTTTTAAGAGCACTAAATAGAGTACAATGGTCCACATTGATGCTTTGGAATTGCTCAACTCTCTCGACATAGGAGCTTATCACGTCTTTGAGCAATTTAAGACATAACTTAGTCTATTCACGTATTTACCTTACAAAACGTGGCACGAAGGCTCAACTAGCAAGTTAGACTTTTAAGGGCACTTAGTAGAGTACAATGGCCAACATTGATGCTTTGGAATTGCTCAACTATCTCCATTGAGAGGTTTTCTCGTTTTTGTGCAATTTCAAACAAGACTTGGTCTATTCGCATCTTTACCTTACGAAACGTGGCACGAAGGCTCAACTAGAGAGTTAGACTTTTAAGAGCACTCAATAGAGTACAACGGCCCACATTGATGCTTTGGAGTTGTTCAACTCTCTCCACAGAGGAGCTTTTCACGTTTTTGTGCAATTTCAAACATAACTTGGTCTATTCATGTCTTTGCCTTACGAAACGTGGCACGAAGGTGAAACTAGCAAGTTAGACTTTTAACAGCACTAAATAGAGTACAACGGTCCACATTGATGCTTTGAATTGCTCAACTCTCTCAATAGAGGAGCTTTTCACGTATTTGAGCAATTTGAGACATAACTTGGTCTATTCACCTCTTTGCCTTACGAAACGTGGCACGAAGGCGAAACTAGCAAGTTAGACTTTTAAGAGCACTAAATAGAGTACAACGGTCCACATTGATGCTTTGGAATTGCTCAACTCTCTCCATAGAGGAGCTTTTCACATTTTTGTGCAATTTCAAACATAACTTGGTCTATTCGCATCTTTACCTTACGAAACGTGGCACGAAGGCTCAACTAGTAAGTTATACTTTTAAGAGCACTTAACAGAGTACAATGGCCCACATTGATGCTTTGGAATTGCTCAACTCTCCCCATATAGGAGCTTTTCTCATTTTTGTGCAATTTCAAACATAACTTGGTCTATTCGCATCTTTACCTTACGAAACATGGCACGAAGGCTCAACTAGAGAGTTAGACTTTTAAGAGCACTCAATAGAGTACAACGGCCCACATTGATGCTTTGGAGTTGTTCAACTCTCTCCACAGAGGAATTTTTCACGTTTTTGTGCCATTTGAGACATAACTTGGTCTATTCGCGTGTTTGCCTTACGAAACGTGGCACGAAGTCTCAACTAGCAAGTTAGTCTTTTAAGAGCACTAAATAGAGTACAGCGGTCCACATTGAGGCTTTGGAATTGCTCAACTCTCTCAATAGAGGAGCTTTTCACGTCTTTGAGCAATTTCAGACATAACTTGGTCTATTCACGTCTTTACTTTACAAAACGTGGCACTAAGGCTCAACTAGCAAGTTAGACTTTTAAGAGCACTAAATAGAGTACAACGGTCTACATTGATGCTTCGGAATTGCTCAAATCTCTCCATAGAGGAGCTTTTCACGTTTTTGTTCAATTTCAAACATAACTTGGTCTATTCGCATCTTTACCTTACGAAACGTGGCACGAAGGCTCAACTAGTAAGTTAGAATTTTAAGCGCACTTAATAGAGTACTATGGCCCACATTGATGCTTTGGAATTGCTCAACTCTCTCCATAGAGGAGGTTTTCTCGTTTTTGTGCAATTTCAAACATAACTTGGTCTATTCGCATCTTTACCTTATGAATCGTGGCACGAAAGCTCGACTAGCAAGTTAGACTTGTAAGAGCACTAAATAGAGTACAACGGTCCACATTGAGGCTTTGGAATTGCTCAACTCTCTCCATAGAGGAGCTTTTCACGTCTTTGAGCAATTTAAGACATAACTTGGTCTATTCACGTCTTTACCTTACAAAACGTCGCACGAAGGCTCAACTAGAAAGTTAGAATTTTAAGAGCACTCAATAGAGTACAACGGTCCACATTGATGCTTTGGAATTGTTCAACTCTCTACACAGAGGAGCTTTTCATGTTTTTGTGCAATTTGAGACATAACTTGGTCTATTCACGTCTTTACCTTACGAAACATGGCACGAAGGCTCAACTAGAGAGTTAGACTTTTAAGAGCACTCAATAGAGTACAGTGGCCCACATTGATGCTTTGGAGTTGTTCAACTCTCTCCACAGAAGAGCTGTTCACGTTTTTGTGCAATTTGAGACATAACTTGGTCTATTCGCGTCTTTACCTTAGGAAACGTGGCACGAAGGCTCAACTAGCAAGTTAGACTTTTAAGAGCACTAAATAGAGTACAACGGTCCACATTGAGGCTTTGGAATTGCTCAACTCTCTCCATAGAGGAGCTTTTCACATCTTTGAGCAATTTGAGACATAACTTGGTCTATTCAAGTCTTTACTTTACAAAACATGGCACGAAGGCTCAACTAGCAAGTTAGACTTTTAAGAGCACTAAATAGAGTACCACGGTCCACATTGAGGCTTTGGAATTTCTCAACTCTCTCCATAGAGGAGCTTTTCATGTCTTTGAGCAATTTGAGACATAACTTGGTCTAATCGCGTCTTTACTTTACGAAACATGGCACGAAGGCTCCACTAGCTAGTTAGACTTTTAAGAGCACTAAATAGAGTACAACGGTTCACATTGATGCTTTGGAATTGCTCGACTCTCACCGTAGAGGAGCTTCTCACGTTTTTGTGCAATTTCAAACATAACTTGCTCTATTCGCATGGCACGAAGGCTCAACTAGCAAGTTAGACTTTTTAGAGCACTTAATAGAGTAAAATGGGCCACATTGATGCTTTGGAATTGCTCAACTCTCTCCATAAAGGAGTTTTCTCTTTTTTATGCAATTTCACACATAACTTGGTCTATTCTCATCTTTACCTTACGAAACGTGGCACGAAGGCTCAACTAGCAAGTAAGACTTTTAAGAGCACTAAATAGAGTACAACGGTCCACATTGAGGCTTTGGAATTGCTCAACTCCCTCAATAGAGGAGCTTTTCACGTCATTGAGCAATTTGAGACATAACTTGGTCTATTCACGTCTTTACCTTACGAAACGTCGCACGAAGGCTCAACTAGCAAGTTAGAATTTTAAGAGCACTCAATAGAGTACAACGGTCCACATTGAAGCTTTGGAATTGTTCAACTCTCTCCACAGAGAAGCCTTTCATGTTTTTGTCCAATTTGAGACATAACTTGGTCTATTCACGTCTTTACCTTACAAAACGTGGCACGAAGGCGAAACTAGCAAGTTAGACTTTTAAGAGCACTCAATAGAGTACAACGGTCCACATTGATGCTTTGGAGTTGTTCAACTCTCTCCACAGAAGAGATTTTGACATTTTTGTGCAATTTCAGACATAACTTGGTCTATTCGCGTGTTTACCTTACGAATTGTGGCGCGAAGGCAAAACTAGCAAGTTAGACATTTAAGAGCACTAAATAGAGTACAACGGTCCACATTGATGCTTTGGAATTGCTCAACTCTCTCGACATAGGAGCTTTTCACGTCTTTGAGCAATTTAAGACATAACTTGGTCTATTCACGTATTTACCTTACAAAACGTGGCACGAAGGCTCAACTAGCAAGTTAGACTTTTAAGGGCACTTAGTAGAGTACAATGGCCCACATTGATGCTTTGGAATTGCTCAACTCTCTCCATTGAGAGGTTTTGTCGTTTTTGTGCAATTTCAAACAAGACTTGGTCTATTCGCATCTTTACCTTACGAAACGTGGCACGAATGCTCAACTAGAGAGTTAGACTTTTAAGAGCACTCAATAGAGTGCAACGGCCCACATTGATGCTTTGGAGTTGTTCAACTCTCTCCACAGAGGAGCTTTTCACGTTTTTGTGCAATTTGAGACATAACTTGGTCTATTCGCGTCTTTGCCTTACGAAACGTGGCACGAAGGCTCAACTAGCAAGTTAGACTTTTAAGAGCACTAAATAGAGTACAGCGGTCCACATTGAGGCTTTGGAATTGCTCAACTCTCTCAATAGATGAGCTTTTCACGTCTTTGAGCAATTTGAGACATAACTTGGTCTATTCATTTCTTTACCTTACGAAACGTGGCACGAAGGCTCAACTAGCAAGTTAGACTTTTAAGAGCAGTCAATAGACTACAACGGTCCACATTGACGCTTTGGAGTTGTTCAACTCTCTACACAGAAGAGGTCTTCAAGTTTTTGTGCAATTTGAGACAAAACTTGGTCTACTCGCGTATTTACCTTACGAAACGTGGCACGAATGCAAAACTAGCAAGTTAGACTTTTAAAAGCTCTTAATAGAGTACAATTGCCCACATTGATGCTTTGGAATTGCTCAAATCTCTCCATACAGGAGCTTTTCTCGTGTTTGAGCAATTTCAAACATAACTTGGTCTATTCGCATCATTACCTAATGAAACGTGGCATGAAGGCTGAACTAGCAAGTTAGACTTTTAAGAGCTCTTAATAGAGTACAATGGCCGACATTGATGCTTTGGAATTGCTCAACTCTCTCCATAAAGGAGCTTCTCACGTTTTTGTGCAATTTCAAACATAACTTGGTGTATTCGCATCTTTAACTTACGAAACGTGGCACAAAGGCTCAACTAGCAAGTTCGACTTTTAAGACCACTTAATAGAGTACAATGGCCCACATTGATGCTTTGGAATTGCTCAAATCTCTCCATACAGGAGTTTTTCTCGTGTTTGTGCAATTTCAAACATAACTTGGTCTATTCGCATCTTTACCTTACGAAACGTGGCACGAAGGCTCAACTAGCAAGTTAGACTTTTAACAGCACTAAATAGAGTACAACGGTCCACATTGAGGCTTTGGAATTTCTCAACTCTCTCCGTAGAGGAGCTTTTCACGTCTTTGAGCAATTTGAAAAATAACTTGGTCTATTCATTTCTTTACCTTACGAAACGTTGCACGAAGGCTCAACTAGCAAGTTAGACTTTTAAGAGCACTCAATAGAGTACAACGGTCCACATTGATGCTTTGGAATTGCTCAACTCTCTCAATAGATGAGCTTTTCACGTCTTTGAGCAATTTGAGACATAAATTGGTCCATTCCCGTCTTTACCTTACGAAACGTCGCACGAAGGCTCAACTAGAAAGTTAGTATTTTAAGGGCACTCAATAGAGTACAACGGTCCACATTGATGCTTTGGAATTGTTCAACTCTCTCCACAGAGTAGCTTTTATTGTTTTTGTGGAATTTGAGGCATAACTTGGTCTATTCACATCTTTACCTTACAAAACGTGGCACGAAGGCGAAACTAGCAAGTTAGACTTTTAAGAGCACTAAATAGAGTCCAACGGTCCGCATTGATGCTTCGGAATTGCTCAACTCTCTCCATAGAGGAGCTTTTCACGTTTTTGTGCAATTTCAAACATAACTTGCTCTATTCGCATCTTTACCTTACGAAACGTGGCACGAAGGCAAAACTAGCAAGTTAGACTTTTAAGAGCACTAAATAGAGTACAACGGTCCACATTGATGCTTTGGAATTGCTCAACTCTCTCCATAGTAGAGCTTTTCCCCTTTTTGTCCAATTTCAAACATAACTTGGTCTATTCGCATATTTACCTTACGAAACGTGGCACGAAGGCTCAACTAGCAAGTTAGAATTTTAAGAGCACTAAATAGAGTACAACGGTCCACATTGATGCTTTGGAATTGTTCAACTCTCTCCACAGAGCAGCTTTTCACGTTTTTGTGCAATTTGAGACACAACTTGGTCTATTCGCGTCTTTGCCTTACGAAACGAGGCACGAAGGCTCAACTAGCTAGTTAGACTTTTAAGAGCACTAAATAGAGTACAACGGTCCACATTGATGCTTTGGAATTGCTCAACTCTCTCCATAGAGGAGCTTTTCACGTTTTTGTGCAATTTGAGACATAACATGGTCTATTCGCGTCTTTACCTTACGAAACGTGGCACGAAGGCTCAACTAGCTAGTTAGACTTTTAAGAGCACTAAATAGAGTACAACTGTGCACATTGATGCTTTGGAATTGCGCAACTCTCTCCATAGAGGAGCTTTTCACGTTTTTGTGCAATTTCAAACATAACTTGGTCTACTCGCATCTTTACCTTATGAAACGTGGCACGAAGGCTCAACTAGCAAGTTAGACTCTTAAGGGCAGTAATAGAGTACAACGATCCACATTGATGCTTTGGAATTGCTCAACTCTCTCCATAGAGGAGCTTTTCACGTTTTTGTGCAATTTCAAAAATAACTTGGTCTACTCGCATATTTACCTTACGAAACGTGGCACGAAGGCTCAACTAGCAAGTTAGACTTTTAAGAGCACTAAATAGAGTACAACGGTCCACATTGATGCTTTGGAATTGCTCAACTCTCTCCATAGAGGAGCTTTTCACGTTTTTGTGCAATTTCAAACATAACTTGCTCTATTCGCATCTTTACCTTACGAAACGTGGCACGAAGGCAAAACTAGAAAGTTAGACTTTTAAGAGCACTAAATAGAGTACAACGGTCCACATTGATGCTTTGGAATTGCTCAACTCTCTCCATAGAGGAGCTTTTCACGTTTTTGTGCAATTTCAAAAATAACTTGGTCTACTCGCATCTTTACCTTATGAAACGTGGCACGAAGGCTCAACTATTAAGTTAGACTTTTACGTGCACTAAATAGAGTACAACAGTCCACATTGATGCTTTGGAAATGCTCAACTCTCTTCATAGAGGAGCTTTTGACGTTTTTGTGAAATTTCAAACATAACTTGGTCTATTCATTTCTTTACCTTACGAAACGTGGCACGAAGGCTCAACTAGCAAGTTAGACTTTTAAGAGCAGTAAATAGAGTACAACGGTCCACATTGATGCTTTGGAATTGTTCAACTCTCTCCACAGAGTAGCTTTTATTGTTTTTGTGCAATTTGAGACATAACTTGGTCTATTCACATCTTTACCTTACAAAACGTGGCACGAAGGCTCAACTAGCAAGTTAGACTTTTAAAAGCACTAAATAGAGTACAACGGTCCACATTGATGCTTTGGAATTGCTCAACTCTCTCCATAGAGGAGCTTTTCACGTTTTTGTGCAATTTCAAACATAACTTGCTCTATTCGCATCTTTACCTTACGAAACGTGGCACGAAGGCAAAACTAGAAAGTTAGACTTTTAAGACCACTAAATAGAGTACAACGGTCCACATTGATGCTTTGGAATTGCTCAACTCTCTCCATAGAGGAGCTTTTCACGTTTTTGTGCAATTTCAAAAATAACTTGGTCTACTCGCATCTTTACCTTATGAAACGTGGCACGAAGGCTCAACTATTAAGTTAGACTTTTACGTGCACTAAATAGAGTACAACAGTCCACATTGATGCTTTGGAAATGCTCAACTCTCTTCATAGAGGAGCTTTTGACGTTTTTGTGAAATTTCAAACATAACTTGGTCTATTCATTTCTTTACCTTACGAAACGTGGCACGAAGGCTCAACTAGCAAGTTAGACTTTTAAGAGCAGTAAATAGAGTACAACGGTCCACATTGATGCTTTGGAATTGTTCAACTCTCTCCACAGAGTAGCTTTTATTGTTTTTGTGCAATTTGAGACATAACTTGGTCTATTCACATCTTTACCTTACAAAACGTGGCACGAAGGCTCAACTAGCAAGTTAGACTTTTAAAAGCACTAAATAGAGTACAACGGTCCACATTGATGCTTTGGAATTGCTAAACTCTCTCCATAGAGGAGCTTTTCACGTTTTTATGCAATTTCAAACATAACTTGGTCTACTCGCATCTTTACCTTATGAAACGTGGCACGAAGGCTCAACTAGCAAGTTAGACTTTTAAGGGCACTAAATAGAGTACAGCAGTCCACATTGATGCTTTGGAAATGCTCAACTCTCTCCATAGAGGAGCTTTTGACGTTTTTCTGCAATTTCAAACATAACTTGGTCTACTCGCATCTTTACCTTACGAAACGTGGCACGAAGGCTCAACTATTAAGTTAGACTTTTAAGTGCACTAAATAGAGTACAACGGTCCACATTGATGCTTTGGAATTGCTCAACTCTCTCCATAGAAGAGCTTTTCACGTTTTTGTGCAATTTCAAACATAATTTGGTCTACTCGCATCTTTACCTTACGAAACGTGGCACGAAGGCTCAACTAGCTAGTTAGACTTTTAAAAGCACTAAATAGAGTACAACGGTCCACATTGATGCTTTGGAATTTCTCAACTCTCTCCATAGAGTAGCTTTTCACGTTTTTGTGCAATTTCAAACATAACTTGGTCTACTCGCATCTTTACCTTACGAAACGTGGCACGAAGGCTCAACTATTAAGTTAGACTTTTAAGAGTACTAAATAGAGCACATTGATGCTTTCGAATTCTCAACTCTCTCCATAGAGGAGCTTTTCACGTTTTTGTGCAATTTCAAACATAACTTGGTCTACTCGCATCTTTACCTTACGAAACGTGGCACGAAGGCTCAACCAGCAAGTTATACTTTTAAGAGCACTAAATAGAGTATAACGGTCCACATTGATGCTTTGGAATTGTTCAACTCTCTCAATAGAGGAGCTTTTCATGTTTTTGTGCAATTTCAAACATAAGTTGGTCTACTCGCATCTTTACCTTACGAAACGTGGCACGAAGGCTCAACTAGCAAGTTAGACTTTTAAGGGCACTAAATAGAGTACAACAGTCCACATTGATGCTTTGGAAATGCTCAACTCTCTCCATAGAGGAGCTTGTGACGTTTTTGTGCAATTTCAAACATAACTTGGTCTACTCGCATCTTTACCTTACGAAACGTGGCACGAAGGCTCAACTATTAAGTTAGACTTTTACGTGCACTAAATAGAGTACAACAGTCCACATTGATGCTTTGGAATTGCTCAACTCTCTCCATGGAGGAGCTTTTCATGTTTTTGTGCAATTTTAAACATAACTTGGTCTTAACGCATCTTTACCTTACGAAACGTGGCATGAAGGCTCAACTAGCAAGTTAGACTTTTAAGGGCACTAAATAGAGTACAACAGTCCACATTGATGCTTTGGAAATGCTCAACTCTCTCCATAGAGGAGCTTTTGACGTTTTTGTGCAATTTCAAACATAACTTGGTCTACTCGCATTTTTACCTTACGAAACGTGGCACGAACGCTCAACTATTAAGTTAGACTTTGAAGAGCACTAAGTAGAGTACAACGGTCCACATTGATGCTTTGGAATTGCTCAACTCTCTCCATAGAGTTGCTTTTCACGTTCTTGTGCAATTTCAAACATAACTTGGTCTACTCGCATCTTTACCTTACGAAACGTGGCACGAAGGCTCAACTAGCAAGTTAGACTTTTAAGAGCACTAAATAGAGTACAACGGTCCACATTGAGGCTTTGGAATTGCTCAACTCTCTCCATAGAGGAGCTTTTCACGTTTTTGTGCAATTTGAGATATAACTTGGTCTATTCGCATCTTTACCTTACGAAACGTGGCACGAAGGCTCAACTAGCTAGTTAGACTTTTAAGAGAACTAAATAGAGTACAACGGTGCACATTGATGCTTTGGAATTGCTCAACTCTCTCCATGGAGGAGCTTTTCATGTTTTTGTGCAATTTTAAACATAACTTGGTCTTAACGCATCTTTACCTTACGAAACGTGGCACGAAGGCTCAACTATTAAGTTAGACTTTTAAGTGCACTAAATAGAGTACGACGGTCCACATTGATGCTTTGGAATTGCTCAACTCTCTCCATAGAAGAGCTTTTCATGTTTTTGTGCAATTTCAAACATAATTTGGTCTACTCGCATCTTTACCTTACGAAACGTGGCACGAAGGCTCAACTAGCTAGTTAGACTTTTAAAAGCACTAAATAGAGTACAACGGTCCACATTGATGCTTTGGAATTTCTCAACTCTCTCCATAGAGTAGCTTTTCACTTTTTTGTGCAATTTCAAACGTAACTTGGTCTACTCGCATCTTTACCTTACGAAACGTGGCACGAAGGCTCAACTATTAAGTTAGACTTTTAAGAGTACTAAATAGAGCACATTGATGCTTTCGAATTCTCAACTGTCTTCATAGCGAAGCTTTTCACGTTTTTGTGCAATTTCAAACATAACTTGGTCTACTCGCATCTTTACCTTACGAAACGTGGCACGAAGGCTCAACCAGCAAGTTATACTTTTAAGAGCACTAAATAGAGTACAACGGTCCACATTGATGCTTTGGAATTGTTCAACTCTCTCAATAGAGGAGCTTTTCATGTTTTTGTGCAATTTCAAACATAAGTTGGTCTACTGGCATCTTTACCTTACGAAACGTGGCACGAAGGCTCAACTAGCAAGTTAGACTTTTAAGGGCACTAAATAGAGTACAACAGTCCACATTGATGCTTTGGAAATGCTCAACTCTCTCCATAGAGGAGCTTTTGACGTTTTTGTGCAATTTCAAACATAACTTGGTCTACTCGCATCTTTACCTTACGAAACGTGGCACGAAGGCTCAACTATTAAGTTAGACTTTTACGTGCACTAAATAGAGTACAACAGTCCACATTGATGCTTTGGTAATGCTCAACTCTCTTCAAAGAGGAGCTTTTGACGTTTTTGCGAAATTTCAAACATAACTTGGTCTACTCGCATCTTTACCTTATGAAACGTGGCACGAAGGCTCAACTAGCAACTTAGACTTTTAAGGGCACTAAATAGAGTACAACAGTCCACATTGATGCTTTGGAAATGCTCAACTCTCTCCATAGAGAAGCTTTTGACGTTTTTGTGCAATTTCAAACATAACTTGGTCTACTCGCATCTTTACCTTACGAAACGTGGCACGAACGCTCAACTATTAAATTAGACTTTGAAGAGCACTAAGTAGAGTACAACGGTCCACATTGATGCTTTGGAATTGCTCAACTCTCTCCATAGAGTTGCTTTTCACGTTCTTGTGCAATTTCAAACATAACTTGGTCTACTCGCATCTTTACCTTACGAAACGTGGCACGAAGGCTCAACTAGCAAGTTAGACTTTTAAGAGCACTAAATAGAGTACATCGGTCCACATTGATGCTTTGAAATTGTTCAACTCTCTCCATAGATGAGCTTTTCACGTTTTTGTGCAATTTCAAACATAACTTGGTCTACTCGCATATTTACCTTACGAAACGTGGCACGAATGCTCAACTAGCTAGTTGGACTTTTAAGAGCACTAAATAGAGTACAACGGTCCACATTGAGGTTTTGGAATTGCTCAACTCTCTCCATAGAGGAGCTTTTCACGTTTTTGTGCAATTTGAGATATAACTTGGTCTATTCGCATCTTTACCTTACGAAACGTGGCACGAAGGCTCAACTAGCTAGTTAGACTTTTAAGAGAACTAAATAGAGTACAACGGTGCACATTGATGCTTTGGAATTGCTCAACTCTCTCCATGGAGGAGCTTTTCATGTTTTTGTGCAATTTTAAACATAACTTGGTCTTAACGCATCTTTACCTTACGAAACGTGGCATGAAGGCTCAACTAGCAAGTTAGACTTTTAAGGGCACTAAATAGAGTACAACGGTCTACATTGATGCTTTGGAATTGCTCAACTCTCTCCATAGAGGAGCTTTTCACGTTTTTGTGCAATTTCAAACATAACTTGGTCTACTTGCATCTTTACCTTACGAAACGTGGCACGAAGGCTCAACTAGCAAGTTAGACTTTTAAGAGCACTAAATAGAGTACAACGGTCCACATTGATGCTTTGGAATTGTTCAACTCTCTCCACAGAGGAGCTTTTCACGTTTTTGTGCAATTTGAGACATAACATGGTCTATTCGCGTGTTTAACTTACGAAACGCGGCACGAAGGCTCAACTAGCTAGTTAGACTTTGAAGAGCACTAAGTAGAGTACAACGGTCCACATTGATTCTTTGGAATTGCTCAACTCTCTCCATAGAGGAGTTTTTCACGTTTTTGTGCAATTTGAGACATAACTTGTTCTATTCGTGTCTTTTCCCTACGAAACCTGGCACGAAGGCTCAACTAGCTAGTTAGACTTTTAAGACAACTAAATAGAGTATAACGGTCCACATTCATGCTTTGGAATTGCTCAACTCTCTCCATGGAGGAGCTTTTCACGTTTTTGTGCAATTTTAAACATAACTTGGTCTTAACGCATCTTTACCTTACGAAACGTGGCACGAAGGCTCAACTAGCAAGTTAGACTTTAAAGGGCACTAAATAGAGTACAACGGTCTACATTGATGCTTTGGAATTGCTTAACTCTCTCCATAGAGGAGCTTTTAACGTTTTTGTGTAATTTCAAACATAACTTGGTCTACTCGCATCTTTAACTTACGAAACGTGTCACGAAGGCGAAACTAGCAAGTTAGACTTTTAAGAGGACTAAATAGAGTACAACGGTCCACATTGATGCTTTGGAATTGTTCAACTCTCTCCACAGAGGAGCTTTTCACGTTTTTGTGCAATTGGAGACATAACTTGGTCAATTCGCATCTTTACCTTATGAAACCTGGCACGAAGACTCAACTAGCATGTTAGACTTTTAAGAGCACTAAATAGAGTACAACGGTCCACATTGATGCTTTGGAATTGTTCAACTCTCTCCACAGAGGAGTTTCCACGTTTTTGTGCAATTTGAGACATAACTTGGTCTATTCGCGTGTTTAACTTACGAAACGCGGCACGAAGGCTCAACTAGCTAGTTAGACGCACTAAATAGAGTACAACGGTCCACATTGATGCTTTGGAATTGTTCAACTCTCTCCACAGAAGAGCTTTTCACGATTTTGTGCAATTTGAGACATAACTTGGTTAATTCGCATCTTTACCTTATGAAACCTGGCACGAAGACTCAACTAGCATGTTAGACTTTTAAGAGCACTAAATAGAGTACAACGGTCCACATTGATGCTTTGGAATTGTTCAACTCTCTCCACAGAGGAGCTTTCCACGTTTTTGTGCAATTTGAGACATAACTTGGTCTATTCGCGTGTTTAATTTACGAAACGCGGCACGAAGGCTCAACTAGCTAGTTAGACTTTGAAGAGCACTAAATAGAGTACAACGGTCCACATTGATGCTTTGGAATTGCTCAACTCTCTCCATAGAGGAGCTTTTCACGTTTTTGTGCAATTTGAGACATAACTTGGTGTATTCGCGTCTTTTCCTTACGAAACCTGGCACGAAGTCTCAACTAGCTAGTTAGACTTTTAAGACAACTAAATAGAGTATAACGGTCCACATTCATGCTTTGGAATTGCTCAACTCTCTACATGGAGGAGCTTTTCACGTTTTTGTGCAATTTGTGACATAACTTGGTCAATTCGCGTCTTTACCTTACGAAACGTGCCACGAAGGCTCAACTTGCTAGTTAGACTTTCAAAAGCACTTAATGGAGTACAACGGTGCACATTGATGCTTTGGAATTGCTAAACTCTCTCCATAGAGGAGCTTTTCACGTTTTTGTGCAATTTCAAACATAACTTGGTCTACTCGCATCTTTACCTTATGAAACGTGGCACGAAGGCATAACTAGCAAGTTAGACTTTTAAGGGCACTAAATAGAGTACAGCAGTCCACATTGATGCTTTGGAAATGCTCAACTCTCTCCATAGAGGAGCTTTTGACGTTTTTCTGCAATTTCAAACATAACTTGGTCTACTCGCATCTTTACCTTACGAAACGTGGCACGAAGGCTCAACTATTAAGTTAGACTTTTAAGTGCACTAAATAGAGTACAACGGTCCACATTGATGCTTTGGAATTGCTCAACTCTCTCCATAGAGGAGCTTTTCACGTTTTTGTGCAATTTCAAACATAACTTGGTCTACTCGCATCTTTACCTTACGAAACGTGGCACGAAGGCTCAACTAGCTAGTTAGACTTTTAAAAGCACTAAATAGAGTACAACGGTCCACATTGATGCTTTGGAATTTCTCAACTCTCTCCATAGAGTAGCTTTTCACGTTTTTGTGCAATTTCAAACATAACTTGGTCTGCTCGCATCTTTACCTTACGAAACGTGGCACGAAGGCTCAACTATTAAGTTAGACTTTTAAGAGTACTAAATAGAGCACATTGATGCTTTCGAATTCTCAACTCTCTCCATAGAGGAGCTTTTCACGTTTTTGTGCAATTTCAAACATAACTTGGTCTACTCGCATCTTTACCTTACGAAACGTGGCACGAAGGCTCAACCAGCAAGTTATACTTTTAAGAGCACTAAATAGAGTACAACGGTCCACATTGATGCTTTGGAATTGTTCAACTCTCTCAATAGAGGAGCTTTTCATGTTTTTGTGCAATTTCAAACATAAGTTGGTCTACTCGCATCTTTACCTTACGAAACGTGGCACGAAGGCTCAACTAGCAAGTTAGACTTTTAAGGGCACTAAATAGAGTACAACAGTCCACAATGATGCTTTGGAAATGCTCAACTCTCTCCATAGAGGAGCTTTTGACGTTTTTGTGCAATTTCAAACATAACTCGGTCTACTCGCATCTTTACCTTACGAAACGTGGCAAGAAGGCTCAACTATTAAGTTAGACTTTTACGTACACTAAATAGAGTACAACAGTCCACATTGATGCTTTGGAAATGCAAAACTCTCTTCATAGAGGAGCTTTTGACGTTTTTGTGAAATTTCAAACATAACTTGGTCTACTCGCATCTTTACTTTATGAAACGTGGCACGAAGGCTCAACTAGCAACTTAGACTTTTAAGGGCACTAAATAGAGTACAACAGTCCACATTGATGCTTTGGAAATGCTCAACTCTCTCCATAGAGGAGCTTTTGACGTTTTTGTGCAATTTCAAACATAACTTGGTCTACTCGCATCTTTACCTTACGAAACGTGGCACGAACGCTCAACTATTAAGTTAGACTTTGAAGAGCACTAAGTAGAGTACAACGGTCCACATTGATGCTTTGGAATTGCTCAACTCTCTCCATAGAGTTGCTTTTCACGTTCTTGTGCAATTTCAAACATAACTTGGTCTACTCGCATCTTTACCTTTCGAAACGTGGCACGAAGGCTTGACTAGCAAGTTAGACTTTTAAGAGCACTAAATAGAGTACAACGGTCCACATTGATGCTTTGAAATTGTTCAACTCTCTCCATAGAGGAGCTTTTCACGTTTTTGTGCAATTTCAAACATAACTTGGTCTACTCGCATATTTACCTTACGAAACGTGGCACGAACGCTCAACTAGCTAGTTGGACGTTTAAGAGCACTAAATAGAGTACAACGGTCCACATTGAGGCTTTGGAATTGCTCAACTCTCTCCATAGAGGAGCTTTTCACGTTTTTGTGCAATTTGAGATATAACTTTGTCTATTCGCATCTTTACCTTACGAAACGTGGCACGAAGGCTCAACTAGCTAGTTAGACTTTTAATAGAACTAAATAGAGTACAACGGTGCACATTGATGCTTTGGAATTTCTCAACTCTCTCCATGGAGGAGCTTTTCATGTTTTTGTGCAATTTTAAACATAACTTGGTCTTAACGCATCTTTACCTTACGAAACGTGGCATGAAGGCTCAACTAGCAAGTTAGACTTTTAAGGGCACTAAATAGAGTACAACGGTCTACATTGATGCTTTGGAATTGCTCAACTCTCTCCATAGAGGAGCTTTTCACGTTTTTGTGCAATTTCAAACATAACTTGGTCTACTTCCATCTTTACCTTACGAAACTTGGCACGAAGGCTCAACTAGCAAGTTAGACTTTTAAGAGCACTAAATAGAGTACAACGGTCCACAATGATGCTTTGGAATTGTTCAACTCTTTCCACAGAGGAGCTTTTCACGTTTTTGTGCAATTTCAAACATAACTTTGTCTACTCGCATCTTTACCTTACGAAACGTGGCACGAAGGCTCAACTATTAAGTTAGACTTTTAAGAGTACTAAATAGAGTACAAGGGTCCACATTGATGCTTTCGAATTCTCAACCCTCTCCATAGAGGAGCTTTTCACGTTTTAGTGCAATTTCAAACATAACTTCGTCTACTCGTATCTTTACCTTACGAAACGTGGCACGAAGGCTCAACTAGCAAGTTATACTTTTAAGAGCACTAAATAGAGTACAACGGTCCACATTGATGCTTTGGAATTGTTCAACTCTCTCCACAGAAGAGCTTTTCACGTTTTTGTGCAATTTGAGACATAACTTGGTCTATTCGCGTCTTTACCTTACGAAACGTGGCACGAAGGCTCAACTAGCTAGTTAGACTTTTAAGAGCACTAAATAGAGTACAACGGTCCACATTGATGCTTTGGAATTGCTCAACTCTCTCCATAGAGAAGTTTTTCACGTTTTTGTGCAATTTGATACATAACATGGTCTATTCGCGTCTTTACCTTACGAAACGTGGCACGAAGGCTTAACTAGCTAGTTAGACTTTTAAGAGCAGTAAATAGAGTACAACGGTGCACATTGATGCTTTGGAATTGCTCAACTCTCTCCATAGAGGAGCTTTTCACGTTTTTGTGCAATTTCAAACATAACTTGGTCTACTCGCATCTTTACCTTATGAAACGTGGCACGAAGGCTTAACTAGCAAGTTAGACTTTTAAGGGCACTAAATTGAGTACGACAGTCCACATTGAGGCTTTGGAAATGCTCAACTCTCTCCATAGAGGAGCTTTTGACGTTTTTGTGCAATTTCAAACATAACTTGGTCTACTCGCATCTTTACCTTACGAAACGTGGCACGAAGGCTCAACTAGCTAGTTAGACTTTTAAGAGCACTAAATAGAGTACAACGGTGCACATTTATGCTTTCGAATTGTTCAACTGTCTCCATAGAGGAGCTTTTCACGTTTTTGTGCAATTTGAGACATAACATGGTCTATTCGCGTCTTTACCTTACGAAACGTGGCACGAAGGCTGAACTAGCTAGTTAGACTTTTAAGAGCAGTAAATAGAGTACAACGGTGAACATTGATGCTTTAGAATTGCTCAACTCTCTCCATAGAGGAGCTTTTCACGTTTTTGTGCAATTTCAAACATAACTTGGTCTACTCGCATCTTTACCTTATGAAACGTGGCACGAAAGGTCAACTAGCAAGTTAGACTTTTAAGGGCACTAAATAGAGTACAATAGTCCAAATTGATGCTTTGGAAATGCTCAACTCTCTCCATAGAGAAGCTTTTGACGTTTTTGTGCAATTTCAAACATAACTTGGTCTACTCGCATCTTTACCTTAGGAAACGTGGCACGAAGGCTCAACTATTAAGTTAGACTTTTAAGAGCACTAAATAGAGTACAACGGTCCACATTGATGCTTTGGAATTTCTTAACTCTCTCCATAGAGGAGCTTTTCACGTTTTTGTGCAATTTCAAACGTAACTTGGTCTACTCGCATCTTTACCTTACGAAACGTGGCACGAAGGCTCAACTAGCAAGTTAGACTTTTAAGAGCACTAAATAGAGTAAAACGGTGCACATTGATGCTTTCGAATTGTTCAACTCTCTCCATAGAGGAGCTTTTCACGTTTTTGTGCAATTTGAGACATAACTTGGTCTATTCGCGTTTTTACCTTACGAAACGTGGCACGAAGGCTCAACTAGCTAGTTAGACTTTTAAGAGCACTAAATAGAGTACAACGGTCCACATTGATGCTTTGGAATTGCTCAACTCTCTCCATAGAGGAGCTTTTCATGTTTTTGTGCAATTTGAGACATAACATGGTCTATTCGCATCTTTACCTTATGAAACGTGGCACGAAGGCTCAACTAGCAAGTTAGACTTTTAAGGTCACTAAATAGAGTACAATAGTCCAAATTGATGCTTTGGAAATGCTCAACTCTCTCCATTGAGGAGGTTTTGACGTTTTTGTGCAATTTCAAACAAAACTTGGTCTACTCGCATCTTTACCTTACGAAATATGGCACGAAGGCTCAACTATTAAGTTAGACTTTTAAGAGCACTAAATAGAGTACAACGGTCCACATTGATGCTTTGGAATTGCTTAACTCTCTCCATAGAGGAGCTTTTCACGTTTTTGTGCAATTTCAAACGTAACTTGGTCTACTCGCGTCTTTACCTTACGAAACGTGGCACGAAGGCTGAACTAGCTAGTTAGACTTTTAAGAGCAGTAAATAGAGTACAACGGTGAACATTGATGCTTTGGAATTGCTCAACTCTCTCCATAGAGGAGCTTTTCACGTTTTTGTGCAATTTCAAACATAACTTGGTCTACTCGCATCTTTACCTTATGAAACGTGGCACGAAGGCTCAACTAGCAAGTTAGACTTTTAAGGTCACTAAATAGAGTACAATAGTCCAAATTGATGCTTTGGAAATGCTCAACTCTCTCCATAGAGAAGCTTTTCACGTTTTTGTGCAATTTCAAACGTAACTTGGTCTACTCGCATCTTTACCTTACGAAACGTGGCACGAAGGCTCAACTAGCTAGTTAGACTTTTAAGAGCAGTAAATAGAGTACAACGGTGAACATTGATGCTTTGGAATTGCTCAACTCTCTCCATAGAGGAGCTTTTCACGTTTTTGTGCAATTTCAAACATAACTTGGTCTACTCGCATCTTTACCTTAAGAAACGTGGCACGAAGGCTCAACTATTAAGCTAGACTTTTAAGAGCACTAAATAGAGTACAACGGTCCACATTGATGCTTTGGAATTGCCTAACTCTCTACATAGAGGAGCTTTTCACGTTTTTGTGCAATTTCAAACGTAACTTGGTCTACTCGCATCTTTACCTTACGAAACGTGGCACGAAGGCTCAACTAGCAAGTTAGACTTTTAAGAGCACTAAATAGAGTACAACGGTGCACATTGATGCTTTCGAATTGTTCAACTCTCTCCATAGAGGAGCTTTTCACGTTTTTGTGCAATTTGAGACATAACTTGGTCTATTCGCGTCTTTACCTTACGAAACGTGGCACGAAGGCTCAACTAGCTAGTTAGACTTTTAAGGGCACTAAATAGAGTACAACGGTCCACATTGATGCTTTGGAATTGCTCAACTCTCTCCATAGAGGAGCTTTTCACGTTTTTGTGCAATTTGAGACATAACATGGTCTATTCGCGTCTTTACCTTACGAAACGTGGCACGAAGGCTTAACTAGCTAGTTAGACTTTTAAGAGCAGTAAATAGAGTACAACGGTGCACATTGATGCTTTGGAATTGCTCAACTCTCTCCATAGAGAAGCTTTTCACGTTTTTGTGCAATTTCAAACATAACTTGGTCTACTCGCATCTTTACCTTATGAAACGTGGCACGAAGGCTTAACTAGCAAGTTAGACTTTTAAGGGCACTAAATTGAGTACAACAGTCCACATTGATGCTTTGGAAATGCTCAACTCTCTCCATGGAGGAGCTTTTGACGTTTTTGTGCAATTTCAAACACAACTTGGTCTACTCGCATCTTTACCTTACGAAACGTGGCACGAAGGCTTAACTAGCTAGTTAGACTTTTAAGAGCACTAAATAGAGTACAACGGTGCACATTGATGCTTTCGAATTGTTCAACTCTCTCCATAGAGGAGCTTTTGACGTTTTTGTGCAATTTCAAACATAACTTGGTCTACTCGCATCTTTACCTTAAGAAACGTGGCACGAAGGCTCAACTAGCAAGTTAGACTTTTAAGAGCACTAAATAGAGTAAAACGGTGCACATTGATGCTTTCGAATTGTTCAACTCTCTCCATAGAGGAGCTTTTCACGTTTTTGTGCAATTTGAGACATAACTTGGTCTATTCGCGTTTTTACCTTACGAAACGTGGCACGAAGGCTCAACTAGCTAGTTAGACTTTTAAGAGCACTAAATAGAGTACAACGGTCCACATTGATGCTTTGGAATTGCTCAACTCTCTCCATAGAGGAGCTTTTCATGTTTTTGTGCAATTTGAGACATAACATGGTCTATTCGCATCTTTACCTTATGAAACGTGGCACGAAGGCTCAACTAGCAAGTTAGACTTTTAAGGTCACTAAATAGAGTACAATTGTCCAAATTGATGCTTTGGAAATGCTCAACTCTCTCCATTGAGGAGGTTTTGACGTTTTTGTGCAATTTCAAACAAAACTTGGTCTACTCGCATCTTTACCTTACGAAATATGGCACGAAGGCTCAACTATTAAGTTAGACTTTTAAGAGCACTAAATAGAGTACAACGGTCCACATTGATGCTTTGGAATTGCTTAACTCTCTCCATAGAGGAGCTTTTCACGTTTTTGTGCAATTTCAAACGTAACTTGGTCTACTCGCGTCTTTACCTTACGAAACGTGGCACGAAGGCTGAACTAGCTAGTTAGACTTTTAAGAGCAGTAAATAGAGTACAACGGTGAACATTGATGCTTTGGAATTGCTCAACTCTCTCCATAGAGGAGCTTTTCACGTTTTTGTGCAATTTCAAACATAACTTGGTCTACTCGCATCTTTACCTTATGAAACGTGGCACGAAGGCTCAACTAGCAAGTTAGACTTTTAAGGTCACTAAATAGAGTACAATAGTCCAAATTGATGCTTTGGAAATGCTCAACTCTCTCCATAGAGAAGCTTTTCACGTTTTTGTGCAATTTCAAACGTAACTTGGTCTACTCGCATCTTTACCTTACGAAACGTGGCACGAAGGCTCAACTAGCTAGTTAGACTTTTAAGAGCAGTAAATAGAGTACAACGGTGAACATTGATGCTTTGGAATTGCTCAACTCTCTCCATAGAGGAGCTTTTCACGTTTTTGTGCAATTTCAAACATAACTTGGTCTACTCGCATCTTTACCTTAAGAAACGTGGCACGAAGGCTCAACTATTAAGCTAGACTTTTAAGAGCACTAAATAGAGTACAACGGTCCACATTGATGCTTTGGAATTGCCTAACTCTCTACATAGAGGAGCTTTTCACGTTTTTGTGCAATTTCAAACGTAACTTGGTCTACTCGCATCTTTACCTTACGAAACGTGGCACGAAGGCTCAACTAGCAAGTTAGACTTTTAAGAGCACTAAATAGAGTACAACGGTGCACATTGATGCTTTCGAATTGTTCAACTCTCTCCATAGAGGAGCTTTTCACGTTTTTGTGCAATTTGAGACATAACTTGGTCTATTCGCGTCTTTACCTTACGAAACGTGGCACGAAGGCTCAACTAGCTAGTTAGACTTTTAAGGGCACTAAATAGAGAACAACGGTCCACATTGATGCTTTGGAATTGCTCAACTCTCTCCATAGAGGAGCTTTTCACGTTTTTGTGCAATTGGAGACATAACATGGTCTATTCGCGTCTTTACCTTACGAAACGTGGCACGAAGGCTTAACTAGCTAGTTAGACTTTTAAGAGCAGTAAATAGAGTACAACGGTGCACATTGATGCTTTGGAATTGCTCAACTCTCTCCATAGAGAAGCTTTTCACGTTTTTGTGCAATTTCAAACATAACTTGGTCTACTCGCATCTTTACCTTATGAAACGTGGCACGAAGGCTTAACTAGCAAGTTAGACTTTTAAGGGCACTAAATTGAGTACAACAGTCCACATTGATGCTTTGGAAATGCTCAACTCTCTCCATGGAGGAGCTTTTGACGTTTTTGTGCAATTTCAAACACAACTTGGTCTACTCGCATCTTTACCTTACGAAACGTGGCACGAAGGCTTAACTAGCTAGTTAGACTTTTAAGAGCACTAAATAGAGTACAACGGTGCACATTGATGCTTTCGAATTGTTCAACTCTCTCCATAGAGGAGCTTTTGACGTTTTTGTGCAATTTCAAACATAACTTGGTCTACTCGCATCTTTACCTTAAGAAACGTGGCACGAAGGCTCAACTAGCTAGTTAGACTTTTAAGAGCACTAAATAGAGTACAACGCTGCACATTGATGCTTTCGAGTTGTTCAACTCTCTCCATCGAGGAGCTTTTCACGTTTTTGTGCAATTTGAGACATAACATGGTCTATTCGCGCCTTTACCTTACGAAACGTGGCACGAAGGCTCAACTAGCTAGTTAGACTTTTAAGAGCACTAAATAGAGTACAACGGTGCACATTGATGCTTTCGAATTGTTCAACTCTCTCCATAGAGGAGCTTTTCACATTTTTGTGCAATGTGAGACATAACTTGGTCTATTCGCGTCTTTACCTTACGAAGCACGAAGGCTCAACTAGCTAGTTAGACTTTTAAGAGCACTAAATAGAGTACAACGGTCCACATTGATGCTTTGGAATTGCTCAACTCTCTCCATAGAGGAGCTTTTGACGTTTTTGTGCAATTTCAAACATAACTTGGTCTACTCGCATCTTTACCTTACGAAACGTGGCACGAAGGCTCAACTATTAAGTTAGACTTTTAAGAGCACTAAATAGAGTACAACGGTCCACATTGATGCTTTGGAATTGCTCAACTCTCTCCATGGAGGAGCTTTTCACGTTTTTGTGCAATTTCAAACGTAACTTGGTCTACTCGCATCTTTACCTTACGAAACGTGGCACGAAGGCTCAACTAGCAAGTTAGACTTTTAAGAGCACTAAATAGAGTACAACGGTCCACATTGAAGCTTTGGAATTGTTCAACTCTCTCCACAGAGGAGCTTTTAACGTTTTTGTGCAATTTGAGACATAACTTGGTCTATTCGCGTCTTTACCTTACGAAGCACGAAGGCTCAACTAGCTAGTTAGACTTTTAAGAGCACTAAATATAGTACAACGGTCCACATTGATGCTTTGGAATTTGCTCAACTCTCTCCATAGAGGAGCTTTTCACGTTTTGGTGCAATTTGAGACATAACATGGTCTATTCGCGTCTTTACCTTTCGAAACGTGACACGAAGGCTCAACTCGCTAGATAGACTTTTAAGAGCACTAAATAGAGTACAACGGTGCACATTGATGCTTTGGAATTGCTCAACTCTCTCCATAGAGGAGCTTTTCACGTTTTTGGGCAATTTCAAACATAACTAGGTCTACTCTCATCTTTACCTTCTACTCGCATCTTTACCTTACGAAACGTGGTACGAAGGCTGAACTAGCAAGTTAGACTTTTAAGAGCACTAAATAGAGTACAACGGTCCACATTGATGCTTTGGAATTGCTCAACTCTCTCCATAGAGGAGCTTTTCACGTTTTTGTGCAATTTCAAACGTAACTTGGTATACTCGCATCTTTACCTTACGAAACGTGGCACGAAGGCTCAACTAGCTAGTTAGTCTTTTAAGCGAACTAAATAGAGTACAACGTTTCATATTGATGCTTTGCAATTGCTCAACTCTCTCCATAGAGGAGCTTTCCACGTTTTTGTACAATTTGAGACATAACATGGTCTACTCGCGTCTTTACCTTACGAAACATGGCACGAAGGCTCAACTAGCTAGTTAGAATTTTAAGAGCACTAAATAGAGTACAACGGTCCACATTGATGCTTTGGAATTGCTCAACTCTCTCCATAGAGGAGCTTTTGATGTTTTTGTGCAATTTCAAACATAACTTGGTCTACTCGCATCTTTACCTTACGAAACGTGGCACGAAGGCTCAACAAGCTAGTTAGACTTTTAAAAGCAGTAAATAGAGTACAACGGTGCACATTGATGCTTTGGAATTGCTCAACTCTCTCCATAGAGGAGCTTTTCACGTTTTTGTGCAATTTCAAACATAACTTGGTCTACTCGCATCTTTACCTTACGAAACGTGGCACGAAGGCTTAACTAGCAAGTTATACTTTTAAGGGCACTAAATTGAGTACAACAGTCCACATTGATGCTTTGGAAATGCTCAACTCTCTCCATAGAGGAGCTTTTGATGTTTTTGTGCAATTTCAAACATAACTTGGTCTACTCGCTTCTTTACCTTACGAAACGTGGCACGAAGGCTCAACGAGCTAGTTAGACTTTTAAGAGCAGTAAATAGAGTACAACGGTGCACATTGATGCTTTGGAATTGCTCAACTCTCTCCATGGAGGAGCTTTTCACGTTTTTGTGCAATTTCAAACATAACTTGGTCTACTCGCATCTTTACCTTATGAAACGTGGCACGAAGGCTTAACTAGCAAGTTATACTTTTAAGGGCACTAAATTGAGTACAACAGTCCACATTGATACTTTGGAAATGCTCAACTCTCTCCATAGAGGAGCTTTTGATGTTTTTGTGCAATTTCAAACATAACTTGGTCTACTCGCATCTTTACCTTACGAAACGTGGCACGAAGGCTTAACTAGCAAGTTATGCTTTTAAGGGCACTAAATTGAGTACAACAGTCCACATTGATGCTTTGGAAATGCTCAACTCTCTCCATAGAGGAGCTTTTGATGTTTTTGTGCAATTTCAAACATAACTTGGTCTACTCGCATCTTTACCTTACGAAACGTGGCACGAAGGCTCAACAAGCTAGTTAGACTTTTAAGAGCAGTAAATAGAGTACAACGGTGCACATTGATGCTTTGGAATTTCTCAACTCTCTCCATAGAGAAGCTTTTCACGTTTTTGTGCAATTTCAAACATAACTTGGTCTACTCGCGTCTTTACTTTACGAAACATGGCACGAAGGCTCAACTAGCTAGTTAGAATTTTAAGAGCACTAAATAGAGTACAACGGTCCACATTGATGCTTTGGAATTTTTCAACTCTCTCCACAGAGGAGCTTTTAACGTTTTTGTGCAATTTGAGACATAACTTGGTCTATTCGCGTCTTTACCTTACGAAGCACGATGGCTCAACTAGCTAGTTAGACTTTTAAGAGCACTAAATAGAGTACAACGGTCCACATTGATGCTTTGGAATTGCTCAACTCTCTCCATAGAGGAGCTTTTGATGTTTTTGTGCAATTTCAAACATAACTTGGTCTACTCGCATCTTTACCTTACGAAACGTGGCACGAAGGCTCAACAAGCTAGTTAGACTTTTAAAAGCAGTAAATAGAGTACAACGGTGCACATTGATGCTTTGGAATTGCTCAACTCTCTCCATAGAGGAGCTTTTCACGTTTTTGTGCAATTTCAAACATAACTTGGTCTACTCGCATCTTTACCTTACGAAACGTGGCACGAAGGCTTAACTAGCAAGTTATACTTTTAAGGGCACTAAATTGAGTACAACAGTCCACATTGATGCTTTGGAAATGCTCAACTCTCTCCATAGAGGAGCTTTTGATGTTTTTGTGCAATTTCAAACATAACTTGGTCTACTCGCTTCTTTACCTTACGAAACGTGGCACGAAGGCTCAACGAGCTAGTTAGACTTTTAAGAGCAGTAAATAGAGTACAACGGTGCACATTGATGCTTTGGAATTGCTCAACTCTCTCCATAGAGGAGCTTTTCACGTTTTTGTGCAATTTCAAACATAACTTGGTCTACTCGCATCTTTACCTTATGAAACGTGGCACGAAGGCTTAACTAGCAAGTTATACTTTTAAGGGCACTAAATTGAGTACAACAGTCCACATTGATACTTTGGAAATGCTCAACTCTCTCCATAGAGGAGCTTTTGATGTTTTTGTGCAATTTCAAACATAACTTGGTCTACTCGCATCTTTACCTTACGAAACGTGGCACGAAGGCTTAACTAGCAAGTTATGCTTTTAAGGGCACTAAATTGAGTACAACAGTCCACATTGATGCTTTGGAAATGCTCAACTCTCTCCATAGAGGAGCTTTTGATGTTTTTGTGCAATTTCAAACATAACTTGGTCTACTCGCATCTTTACCTTACGAAACGTGGCACGAAGGCTCAACAAGCTAGTTAGACTTTTAAGAGCAGTAAATAGAGTACAACGGTGCACATTGATGCTTTGGAATTTCTCAACTCTCTCCATAGAGAAGCTTTTCACGTTTTTGTGCAATTTCAAACATAACTTGGTCTACTCGCGTCTTTACCTTACGAAACATGGCACGAAGGCTCAACTAGCTAGTTAGAATTTTAAGAGCACTAAATAGAGTACAACGGTCCACATTGATGCTTTGGAATTTTTCAACTCTCTCCACAGAGGAGCTTTTAACGTTTTTGTGCAATTTGAGACATAACTTGGTCTATTCGCGTCTTTACCTTACGAAGCACGATGGCTCAACTAGCTAGTTAGACTTTTAAGAGCACTAAATAGAGTACAACGGTCCACATTGATGCTTTGGAATTGCTCACCTCTCTCCATAGAGGAGCTTTTCACGTTTTGGTGTTATTTGAGACATAACATGGTCTATTCGCGTCTTTACCTTTCGAAACGTGGCACGAAGGCTCAACTCGCTAGATAGACTTTTAAGAGCACTAAATAGAGTACAACGGTGCACATTGATGCTTTGGAATTGCTCAACTCTCTCCATAGAGGAGCTTTTCACGTTTTTGGGCAATTTCAAACATAACTAGGTCTACTCTCATCTTTACCTTCTACTCGCATCTTTACCTTACGAAACGTGGTACGAAGGCTCAACTAGCAAGTTAGACTTTTAAGAGCACTAAATAGAGTACAACGGTCCACATTGATGCTTTGGAATTGCTCAACTCTCTCCATAGAGGAGCTTTTCACGTTTTTGTGCAATTTCAAACGTAACTTGGTATACTCGCATCTTTACCTTACGAAACGTGGCACGAAGGCTCAACTAGCTAGTTAGACTTTTAAGCGCACTAAATAGAGTAGAACGTTTCATATTGATGCTTTGCAATTGCTCAACTCTCTCCATAGAGGAGCTTTCCACGTTTTTGTGCAATTTGAGACATAACATGGTCTACTCGCGTCTTTACCTTACGAAACATGGCACGAAGGCTCAACTAGCTAGTTAGAATTTTAAGAGCACTAAATAGAGTACAACGGTCCACATTGATGCTTTGGAATTGCTCAACTCTCTCCATAGAGGAGCTTTTGATGTTTTTGTGCAATTTCAAACATAACTCGGTCTACTCGCATCTTTACCTTACGAAACGTGGCACGAAGGCTCAACAAGCTAGTTAGACTTTTAAGAGCAGTAAATAGAGTACAACGGTGCACATTGATGCTTTGGAATTGCTCAACTCTCTCCATAGAGGAGCTTTTCACGTTTTTGTGCAATTTCAAACATAACTTGGTCTACTCGCATCTTTACCTTATGAAACGTGGCACGAAGGCTTAACTAGCAAGTTATACTTTTAAGGGCACTAAATTGAGTACAACAGTCCACATTGATGCTTTGGAAATGCTCAACTCTCTCCATAGAGGAGCTTTTGATGTTTTTGTGCAATTTCAAACATAACTTGGTCTACTCGCATCTTTACCTTACGAAACGTGGCACGAAGGCTCAACAAGCTAGTTAGACTTTTAAGAGCAGTAAATAGAGTACAACGGTGCACATTGATGCTTTGGAATTGCTCAACTCTCTCCATAGAGGAGCTTTTCATGTTTTTGTGCAATTTCAAACATAACTTGGTCTACTCGCATCTTTACCTTATGAAACGTGGCACGAAGGCTTAACTAGCAAGTTATACTTTTAAGGGCACTAAATTGAGTACAACAGTCCACATTGATGCTTTGGAAATGCTCAACTCTCTCCATAGAGGAGCTTTTGACGTTTTTGTGCAATTTCAAACATAACTTGGTCTACTCGCATCTTTACCTTACGAAACGTGGCACGAAGGCTCAACAAGCTAGTTAGACTTTTAAGAGCAGTATATAGAGTATAACGGTGCACATTGATGCTTTGGAATTGCTCAACTCTCTCCATGGAGAAGCTTTTCACGTTTTTGGGCAATTTCAAACATAACTTGGTCTACTCGGGTCTTTACCTTACGAAACATGGCACGAAGGCTCAACTAGCTAGTTAGAATTTTAAGAGCACTAAATAGAGTACAACGGTCCACATTGATGCTTTGGAATTGCTCAACTCTCTCCATAGAGGAGCTTTTGATGTTTTTGTGCAATTTCAAACATAACTTGGTCTACTCGCATCTTTACCTTACGAAACGTGGCACGAAGGCTCAACAAGCTAGTTAGACTTTTAAGAGCAGTAAATAGAGTACAACGGTGCACATTGATGCTTTGGAATTGCTCAACTCTCTCCATGGAGGAGCTTTTGATGTTTTTGTGCAATTTCAAACATAACTTGGTCTACTCGCATCTTTACCTTACGAAACGTGGCACGAAGGCTCAACAAGCTAGTTAGACTTTTAAGAGCAGTAAATAGAGTACAACGGTGCACATTGATGCTTTGGAATTGCTCAACTCTCTCCATAGAGGAACTTTTCATGTTTTTGTGCAATTTCAAACATAACTTGGTCTACTCGCATCTTTACCTTACGAAACGTGGCACGAAGGCTTAACTAGCAAATTATACTTTTAAGGGCACTAAATTGAGTACAACAGTCCACATTGATGCTTTGGAAATGCTCAACTCTCTCCATAGAGGAGCTTTTGATGTTTTTGTGCAATTTCAAACATAACTTGGTCTACTCGCATCTTTACCTTACGAAACGTGGCACGAAGGCTCAACAAGCTAGTTAGACTTTTAAGAGCAGTATATAGAGTACAACGGTGCACATTGATGCTTTGGAATTGCTCAACTCTCTCCATAGAGAAGCTTTTCACGTTTTTGGGCAATTTCAAACATAACTTGGTCTACTCGGGTCTTTACCTTACGAAACATGGCACGAAGGCTCAACTAGCTAGTTAGAATTTTAAGAGCACTAAATAGAGTACAACGGTCCACATTGATGCTTTGGAATTGCTCAACTCTCTCCATAGAGGAGCTTTTGATGTTTTTGTGCAATTTTAAACATAACTTGGTCTACTCGCATCTTTACCTTACGAAACGTGGCACGAAGGCTCAACTAGCAAGTTATACTTTTAAGGGCACTAAATTGAGTACAACAGTCCACATTGATGCTTTGGAAATGCTCAACTCTCTCCATAGAGGAGCTTTTGATGTTTTTGTGCAATTTCAAACATAACTTGGTCTACTCGCATCTTTACCTTACGAAACGTGGCACGAAGGCTCAACAAGCTAGTTAGACTTTTAAGCGCAGTAAATAGAGTACAACGGTGCACATTGATGCTTTGGAATTGCTCAACTCTCTCCATAGAGGAGCTTTTGATGTTTTTGTGCAATTTCAAACATAACTTGGTCTACTCGCATCTTTACCTTACGAAACGTGGCACGAAGGCTCAACAAGCTAGTTAGACTTTTAAGAGCAGTAAATAGAGTACAACGGTGCACATTGATGCTTTGGAATTGCTCAACTCTCTCCATGGAGGAACTTTTCATGTTTTTGTGCAATTTCAAACATAACTTGGTCTACTCGCATCTTTACCTTACGAAACGTGGCACGAAGGCTTAACTAGCAAGTTATACTTTTAAGGGCACTAAATTGAGTACAACAGTCCACATTGATGCTTTGGAAATGCTCAACTCTCTCCATAGAGGAGCTTTTGATGTTTTTGTGCAATTTCAAACATAACTTGGTCTACTCGCATCTTTACCTTACGAAACGTGGCACGAAGGCTCAACAAGCTAGTTAGACTTTTAAGAGCAGTATATAGAGTATAACGGTGCACATTGATGCTTTGGAATTGCTCAACTCTCTCCATAGAGAAGCTTTTCACGTTTTTGGGCAATTTCAAACATAACTTGGTCTACTCGGGTCTTTACCTTACGAAACATGGCACGAAGGCTCAACTAGCTAGTTAGAATTTTAAGAGCACTAAATAGAGTACAACGGTCCACATTGACGCTTTGGAATTGCTCAACTCTCTCCATAGAGGAGCTTTTGATGTTTTTGTGCAATTTCAAACATAACTTGGTCTACTCGCATCTTTACCTTACGAAACGTGGGACGAAGGCTCAACAAGCTAGTTAGACTTTTAAGAGCAGTAAATAGAGTACAACGGTGCACATTGATGCTTTGGAATTGCTCAACTCTCTCCATGGAGGAGCTTTTGATGTTTTTGTGCAATTTCAAACATAACTTGGTCTACTCGCATCTTTACCTTACGAAACGTGGCACGAAGGCTCAACAAGCTAGTTAGACTTTTAAGAGCAGTAAATAGAGTACAACGGTGCACATTGATGCTTTGGAATTGCTCAACTCTCTCCATAGAGGAACTTTTCATGTTTTTGTGCAATTTCAAACATAACTTGGTCTACTCGCATCTTTACCTTACGAAACGTGGCACGAAGGCTTAACTAGCAAATTATACTTTTAAGGGCACTAAATTGAGTACAACAGTCCACATTGATGCTTTGGAAATGCTCAACTCTCTCCATAGAGGAGCTTTTGATGTTTTTGTGCAATTTCAAACATAACTTGGTCTACTCGCATCTTTACCTTACGAAACGTGGCACGAAGGCTCAACAAGCTAGTTAGACTTTTAAGAGCAGTATATAGAGTACAACGGTGCACATTGATGCTTTGGAATTGCTCAACTCTCTCCATAGAGAAGCTTTTCACGTTTTTGGGCAATTTCAAACATAACTTGGTCTACTCGGGTCTTTACCTTACGAAACATGGCACGAAGGCTCAACTAGCTAGTTAGAATTTTAAGAGCACTAAATAGAGTACAACGGTCCACATTGATGCTTTGGAATTGCTCAACTCTCTCCATAGAGGAGCTTTTGATGTTTTTGTGCAATTTTAAACATAACTTGGTCTACTCGCATCTTTACCTTACGAAACGTGGCACGAAGGCTCAACTAGCAAGTTATACTTTTAAGGGCACTAAATTGAGTACAACAGTCCACATTGATGCTTTGGAAATGCTCAACTCTCTCCATAGAGGAGCTTTTGATGTTTTTGTGCAATTTCAAACATAACTTGGTCTACTCGCATCTTTACCTTACGAAACGTGGCACGAAGGCTCAACAAGCTAGTTAGACTTTTAAGCGCAGTAAATAGAGTACAACGGTGCACATTGATGCTTTGGAATTGCTCAACTCTCTCCATAGAGGAGCTTTTGATGTTTTTGTGCAATTTTAAACATAACTTGGTCTACTCGCATCTTTACCTTACGAAACGTGGCACGAAGGCTCAACTAGCAAGTTATACTTTTAAGGGCACTAAATTGAGTACAACAGTCCACATTGATGCTTTGGAAATGCTCAACTCTCTCCATAGAGGAACTTTTCATGTTTTTGTGCAATTTCAAACATAACTTGGTCTACTCGCATCTTTACCTTACGAAACGTGGCACGAAGGCTTAACTAGCAAATTATACTTTTAAGGGCACTAAATTGAGTACAACAGTCCACATTGATGCTTTGGAAATGCTCAACTCTCTCCATAGAGGAGCTTTTGATGTTTTTGTGCAATTTCAAACATAACTTGGTCTACTCGCATCTTTACCTTACGAAACGTGGCACGAAGGCTCAACAAGCTAGTTAGACTTTTAAGAGCAGTATATAGAGTACAACGGTGCACATTGATGCTTTGGAATTGCTCAACTCTCTCCATAGAGAAGCTTTTCACGTTTTTGGGCAATTTCAAACATAACTTGGTCTACTCGGGTCTTTACCTTACGAAACATGGCACGAAGGCTCAACTAGCTAGTTAGAATTTTAAGAGCACTAAATAGAGTACAACGGTCCACATTGATGCTTTGGAATTGCTCAACTCTCTCCATAGAGGAGCTTTTGATGTTTTTGTGCAATTTCAAACATAACTTGGTCTACTCGCATCTTTACCTTACGAAACGTGGCACGAAGGCTCAACTAGCAAGTTATACTTTTAAGGGCACTAAATTGAGTACAACAGTCCACATTGATGCTTTGGAAATGCTCAACTCTCTCCATAGAGGAGCTTTTGATGTTTTTGTGCAATTTCAAACATAACTTGGTCTACTCGCATCTTTACCTTACGAAACGTGGCACGAAGGCTTAACTAGCAAGTTATACTTTTAAGGGCACTAAATTGAGTACAAGAGTCCACATTGATGCTTTGGAAATGCTCAACTCTCTCCATAGAGGAGCTTTTGATGTTTTTGTGCAATTTCAAACATAACTTGGTCTACTCGCATCTTTACCTTACGAAACGTGGCACGAAGGCTCAACAAGCTAGTTAGACTTTTAAGAGCAGTAAATAGAGTACAACGGTGCACATTGATGCTTTGGAATTGCTCAACTCTCTCCATAGAGGAGCTTTTCATGTTTTTGTGCAATTTCAAACATAACTTGGTCTACTCGCATCTTTACCTTATGAAACGTGGCACGAAGGCTTAACTAGCAAGTTATACTTTTAAGGGCACTAAATTGAGTACAACAGTCCACATTGATGCTTTGGAAATGCTCAACTCTCTCCATAGAGGAGCTTTTGACGTTTTTGTGCAATTTCAAACATAACTTGGTCTACTCGCATCTTTACCTTACGAAACGTGGCACGAAGGCTCAACAAGCTAGTTAGACTTTTAAGAGCAGTATATAGAGTATAACGGTGCACATTGATGCTTTGGAATTGCTCAACTCTCTCCATAGAGAAGCTTTTCACGTTTTTGGGCAATTTCAAACATAACTTGGTCTACTCGGGTCTTTACCTTACGAAACATGGCACGAAGGCTCAACTAGCTAGTTAGAATTTTAAGAGCACTAAATAGAGTACAACGGTCCACATTGATGCTTTGGAATTGCTCAACTCTCTCCATAGAGGAGCTTTTGATGTTTTTGTGCAATTTCAAACATAACTTGGTCTACTCGCATCTTTACCTTACGAAACGTGGCACGAAGGCTCAACTAGCAAGTTATACTTTTAAGGGCACTAAATTGAGTACAACAGTCCACATTGATGCTTTGGAAATGCTCAACTCTCTCCATAGAGGAGCTTTTGATGTTTTTGTGCAATTTCAAACATAACTTGGTCTACTCGCATCTTTACCTTACGAAACGTGGCACGAAGGCTCAACAAGCTAGTTAGACTTTTAAGAGCAGTAAATAGAGTACAACGGTGCACATTGATGGTTTGGAATTGCTCAACTCTCTCCATAGAGAAGCTTTTCACGTTTTTGTGCAATTTCAAACATAACTTGGTCTACTCGCGTCTTTACCTTACGAAACATGGCACGAAGGCTCAACTAGCTAGTTAGAATTTTAAGAGCATTAAATAGAGTACAACGGTCCACATTGATGCTTTGGAATTGCTCAACTCTCTCCATAGAGGAGCTTTTGATTTTTTTGTGCAATTTCAAACATAACTTGGTCTACTCGCATCTTTACCTTACGAAACGTGGCACGAAGGCTTAACTAGCAAGTTATACTTTTAAGGGCACTAAATTGAGTACAACAGTCCACATTGATGCTTTGGAAATGCTCAACTCTCTCCATAGAGGAGCTTTTGATGTTTTTGTGCAATTTCAAACATAACTTGGTCTACTCGCTTCTTTACCTTACGAAACGTGGCACGAAGGCTCAACAAGCTAGTTAGACTTTTAAGAGCAGTAAATAGAGTACAACGGTGCACATTGATGCTTTTTGAATTGCTCAACTCTCTCCATAGAGGAGCTTTTCATGTTTTTGTGCAATTTCAAACATAACTTGGTCTACTCGCATCTTTACCTTATGAAACGTGGCACGAAGGCTTAACTAGCAAGTTATACTTTTAAGGGCACTAAATTGAGTACAACAGTCCACATTGATGCTTTGGAAATGCTCAACTCTCTCCATAGAGGAGCTTTTGACGTTTTTGTGCAATTTCAAACATAACTTGGTCTACTCGCATCTTTACCTTACGAAACGTGGCACGAAGGCTCAACAAGCTAGTTAGACTTTTAAGAGCAGTATATAGAGTATAACGGTGCACATTGATGCTTTGGAAATGCTCAACTCTCTCCATAGAGAAGCTTTTCACGTTTTTGGGCAATTTCAAACATAACTTGGTCTACTCGGGTCTTTACCTTACGAAACATGGCACGAAGGCTCA
Source organism: Tripterygium wilfordii (assembly GCF_013401445.1). Lineage (NCBI taxonomy): Eukaryota > Viridiplantae > Streptophyta > Magnoliopsida > Celastrales > Celastraceae > Tripterygium > Tripterygium wilfordii. Next base: position 8,450,317 of record NC_052253.1, read on the forward strand.
ACTAGCTAGTTAGAATTTTAAGAGCACTAAATAGAGTACAACGGTCCACATTGATGCTTTGGAATTGCTCAACTCTCTCCATAGAGGAGCTTTTGATGTTTTTGTGCAATTTCAAACATAACTTGGTCTACTCGCATCTTTACCTTACGAAACGTGGCACGAAGGCTCAACAAGCTAGTTAGACTTTTAAGAGCAGTAAATAGAGTACAACGGTCCACATCGATGCTTTGGAATTGCTCAACTCTCTCCATAGAGGAGCTTTTGATGTTTTTGTGCAATTTCAAACATAACTTGGTCTACTCGCATCTTTACCTTATGAAACGTGGCACGAAGGCTTAACTAGCAAGTTATACTTTTAAGGGCACTAAATTGAGTACAACAGTCCACATTGATGCTTTGGAAATGCTCAACTCTCTCCATAGAGGAGCTTTTGACGTTTTTGTGCAATTTCAAACATAACTTGGTCTACTCGCATCTTTACCTTACGAAACGTGGCACGAAGGCTCAACAAGCTAGTTAGACTTTTAAGAGCAGTAAATAGAGTACAACGGTGCACATTGATGGTTTGGAATTGCTCAACTCTCTCCATAGAGAAGCTTTCTCACGTTTTTGTGCAATTTCAAACATAACTTGGTCTACTCGCGTCTTTACCTTACGAAACATGGCACGAAGGCTCAACTAGCTAGTTAGAATTTTAAGGAGCACTAAATAGAGTACAACGGTCCACATTGATGCTTTGGAATTGCTCAACTCTCTCCATAGAGGAGCTTTTGATTTTTTTGTGCAATTTCAAACATAACTTGGTCTACTCGCATCTTTACCTTACGAAACGTGGCACGAAGGCTTAACTAGCAAGTTATACTTTTAAGGGCACTAAATTAGAGTACAACAGTCCACATTGATGCTTTGGAAATGCTCAACTCTCTCCATAGAGGAGCTTTTGATGTTTTTGTGCAATTTCAAACATAACTTGGTCTACTCGCATCTTTACCTTACGAAACGTGGCACGAAGGCTCAACAAGCTAGTTAGACTTTTAAGAGCAGTAAATAGAGTACAACGGTGCACATTGATGCTTTGGAATTGCTCAACTCTCTCCATAGAGGAAGCTTTTCACGTTTTTGTGCAATTTCAAACATAACTTGGTCTACTCGCGTCTTTACCTTACGAAACATGGCACGAAGGCTCAACTAGCTAGTTAGAATTTTAAGAGCACTAAATAGAGTACAACGGTCCACATTGATGGTTTGGAATTGCTCAACTCTCTCCATAGAGGAGCTTTTGATGTTTTTGTGCAATTTCAAACATAACTTGGTCTACTCGCATCTTTACCTTACGAAACGTGGCACGAAGGCTTAACTAGCAAGTTATACTTTTAAGGGCACTAAATTGAGTACAACAGTCCACATTGATGCTTTGGAAATGCTCAACTCTCTCCATAGAGGAGCTTTTGATGTTTTTGTGCAATTTCAAACATAACTTGGTCTACTCGCATCTTTACCTTACGAAACGTGGCACGAAGGCTCAACAAGCTAGTTAGACTTTTAAGAGCAGTAAATAGAGTACAACGGTGCACATTGATGCTTTGGAATTGCTCAACTCTCTCCATAGAGGAGCTTTTCACGTTTTTGTGCAATTTCAAACATAACTTGGTCTACTCGCATCTTTACCTTATGAAACGTGGCACGAAGGCTTAACTAGCAAGTTATACTTTTAAGGGCACTAAATTGAGTACAACAGTCCACATTGATGCTTTGGAAATGATCAACTCTCTCCATAGAGGAGCTTTTGACGTTTTTGTGCAATTTCAAACATAACTTGGTCTACTCGCATCTTTACCTTACGAAACGTGGCACGAAGGCTCAACAAGCTAGTTAGACTTTTAAGAGCAGTAAATAGAGTACAACGGTGCACATTGATGGCTTTGGAATTGCTCAACTCTCTCCATAGAGAAGCTTTTCACGTTTTTGTGCAATTTCAAACATAACTTGGTCTACTCGCGTCTTTACCTTACGAAACATGGCACGAAGGCTCAACTAGCTAGTTAGACTTTTAAGAGCACTAAATAGAGTACAACGGTCCACATTGATGCTTTGGAATTGCTCAACTCTCTCCATAGAGGAGCTTTTGATGTTTTTGTGCAATTTCAAACATAACTTGGTCTACTCGCATCTTTACCTTACGAAACGTGGCACGAAGGCTAAACTAGCAAGTTATACTTTTAAGGGCACTAAATAGAGTACAACAGTCCACATTGATGCTTTGGAATTGCTCAACTCTCTCCATAGAGGAGCTTTTGATGTTTTTGTGCAATTTCAAACATAACTTGGTCTACTCGCATCTTTACCTTACGAAACGTGGCACGAAGGCTCAACAAGCTAGTTAGACTTTTAAGAGCAGTAAATAGAGTACAACGGTGCACATTGATGCTTTGGAATTGCTCAACTCTCTCCATAGAGGAGCTTTTCATGTTTTTGTGCAATTTCAAACATAACTTGGTCTACTCGCATCTTTACCTTATGAAACGTGGCACGAAGGCTTAACTAGCAAGTTATACTTTTAAGGGCACTAAATTGAGTACAACAGTCCACATTGATGCTTTGGAAATGCTCAACTCTCTCAATAGAGGAGCTTTTGACGTTTTTGTGCAATTTCAAACATAACTTGGTCTACTCGCGTCTTTACCTTACGAAACGTGGCACGAAGGCTCAACAAGCTAGTTAGACTTTTAAGAGCAGTAAATAGAGTACAACGGTCCACATTGATGCTTTGGAATTGCTCAACTCTCTCCATAGAGGAGCTTTTGATGTTTTTGTGCAATTTCAAACATAACCTGGTCTACTCGCATCTTTACCTTACGAAACGTGGCACGAAGGCTCAACAAGCTAGTTAGACTTTTAAGAGCAGTAAATAGAGTACAACGGTCCACATCGATGCTTTGGAATTGCTCAACTCTCTCCATAGAGGAGCTTTTGATGTTTTTGTGCAATTTCAAACATAACTTGGTCTACTCGCATCTTTACCTTACGAAACGTGGCACGAAGGCTCAACAAGCTAGTTAGACTTTTAAGAGCAGTAAATAGAGTACAACGGTGCACATTGATGGTTTCGAATTGCTCAACTCTCTCCATAGAGAAGCTTTTCACGTTTTTGTGCAATTTCAAACATAACTTGGTCTACTCGCGTCTTTACCTTACGAAACGTGGCACGAAGGCTCAACAAGCTAGTTAGACTTTTAAGAGCAGTAAATAGAGTACAACGGTGCACATTGATGGTTTCGAATTGCTCAACTCTCTCCATAGAGAAGCTTTTCACGTTTTTGTGCAATTTCAAACATAACCTGGTCTACTCGCATCTTTACCTTACGAAACGTGGCACGAAGGCTCAACAAGCTAGTTAGACTTTTAAGAGCAGTAAATAGAGTACAACGGTGCACATTGATGCTTTGGAATTGCTCAACTCTCTCCATAGAGGAGCTTTTCACGTTTTTGTGCAATTTCAAACATAACTTGGTCTACTCGCATCTTTACCTTATGAAACGTGGCACGAAGGCTTAACTAGCAAGTTATACTTTTAAGGGCACTAAATTGAGTACAACAGTCCACATTGATGCTTTGGAAATGATCAACTCTCTCCATAGAGGAGCTTTTGACGTTTTTGTGCAATTTCAAACATAACTTGGTCTACTCGCATCTTTACCTTACGAAACGTGGCACGAAGGCTCAACAAGCTAGTTAGACTTTTAAGAGCAGTAAATAGAGTACAACGGTGCACATTGATGGTTTCGAATTGCTCAACTCTCTCCATAGAGAAGCTTTTCACGTTTTTGTGCAATTTCAAACATAACTTGGTCTACTCGCGTCTTTACCTTACGAAACATGGCACGAAGGCTCAACTAGCTAGTTAGAATTTTAAGAGCACTAAATAGAGTACAACGGTCCACATTGATGCTTTGGAATTGCTCAACTCTCTCCATAGAGGAGCTTTTGATGTTTTTGTGCAATTTCAAACATAACTTGGTCTACTCGCATCTTTACCTTACGAAACGTGGCACGAAGGCTTAACTAGCAAGTTATACTTTTAAGGGCACTAAATTGAGTACAACAGTCCACATTGATGCTTTGGAAATGCTCAACTCTCTCCATAGAGGAGCTTTTGATGTTTTTGTGCAATTTCAAACATAACTTGGTCTACTCGCATCTTTACCTTACGAAACGTGGCACGAAGGCTCAACAAGCTAGTTAGACTTTTAAGAGCAGTAAATAGAGTACAACGGTGCACATTGATGCTTTGGAATTGCTCAACTCTCTCCATAGAGGAGCTTTTCATGTTTTTGTGCAATTTCAAACATAACTTGGTCTACTCGCATCTTTACCTTATGAAACGTGGCACGAAGGCTTAACTAGCAAGTTATACTTTTAAGGGCACTAAATTGAGTACAACAGTCCACATTGATGCTTTGGAAATGCTCAACTCTCTCAATAGAGGAGCTTTTGACGTTTTTGTGCAATTTCAAACATAACTTGGTCTACTCGCGTCTTTACCTTACGAAACGTGGCACGAAGGCTCAACAAGCTAGTTAGACTTTTAAGAGCAGTAAATAGAGTACAACGGTCCACATTGATGCTTTGGAATTGCTCAACTCTCTCCATAGAGGAGCTTTTGATGTTTTTGTGCAATTTCAAACATAACCTGGTCTACTCGCATCTTTACCTTACGAAACGTGGCACGAAGGCTCAACAAGCTAGTTAGACTTTTAAGAGCAGTAAATAGAGTACAACGGTCCACATCGATGCTTTGGAATTGCTCAACTCTCTCCATAGAGGAGCTTTTGATGTTTTTGTGCAATTTCAAACATAACTTGGTCTACTCGCATCTTTACCTTATGAAACGTGGCACGAAGGCTTAACTAGCAAGTTATACTTTTAAGGGCACTAAATTGAGTACAACAGTCCACATTGATGCTTTGGAAATGCTCAACACTCTCCATAGAGGAGCTTTTGACGTTTTTGTGCAATTTCAAACATAACTTGGTCTACTCGCATCTTTACCTTACGAAACGTGGCACGAAGGCTCAACAAGCTAGTTAGACTTTTAAGAGCAGTAAATAGAGTACAACGGTGCACATTGATGGTTTGGAATTGCTCAACTCTCTCCATAGAGAAGCTTCTCACGTTTTTGTGCAATTTCAAACATAACTTGGTCTACTCGCGTCTTTACCTTACGAAACATGGCACGAAGGCTCAACTAGCTAGTTAGAATTTTAAGAGCACTAAATAGAGTACAACGGTCCACATTGATGCTTTGGAATTGCTCAACTCTCTCCATAGAGGAGCTTTTGATTTTTTTGTGCAATTTCAAACATAACTTGGTCTACTCGCATCTTTACCTTACGAAACGTGGCACGAAGGCTTAACTAGCAAGTTATACTTTTAAGGGCACTAAATTGAGTACAACAGTCCACATTGATGCTTTGGAAATGCTCAACTCTCTCCATAGAGGAGCTTTTGATGTTTTTGTGCAATTTCAAACATAACTTGGTCTACTCGCATCTTTACCTTACGAAACGTGGCACGAAGGCTCAACAAGCTAGTTAGACTTTTAAGAGCAGTAAATAGAGTACAACGGTGCACATTGATGGTTTGGAATTGCTCAACTCTCTCCATAGAGAAGCTTTTCACGTTTTTGTGCAATTTCAAACATAACTTGGTCTACTCGCGTCTTTACCTTACGAAACATGGCACGAAGGCTCAACTAGCTAGTTAGAATTTTAAGAGCACTAAATAGAGTACAACGGTCCACATTGATGCTTTGGAATTGCTCAACTCTCTCCATAGAGGAGCTTTTGATGTTTTTGTGCAATTTCAAACATAACTTGGTCTACTCGCATCTTTACCTTACGAAACGTGGCACGAAGGCTTAACTAGCAAGTTATACTTTTAAGGGCACTAAATTGAGTACAACAGTCCACATTGATGCTTTGGAAATGCTCAACTCTCTCCATAGAGGAGCTTTTGATGTTTTTGTGCAATTTCAAACATAACTTGGTCTACTCGCATCTTTACCTTACGAAACGTGGCACGAAGGCTCAACAAGCTAGTTAGACTTTTAAGAGCAGTAAATAGAGTACAACGGTGCACATTGATGGCTTTGGAATTGCTCAACTCTCTCCATAGAGAAGCTTTTCACGTTTTTGTGCAATTTCAAACATAACTTGGTCTACTCGCAGTCTTTAGCTTACGAAACATGGCACGAAGGCTCAACTAGCTAGTTAGAATTTTAAGAGCACTAAATAGAGTACAACGGTCCACATTGATGCTTTGGAATTGCTCAACTCTCTCCATAGAGGAGCTTTTGATGTTTTTGTGCAATTTCAAACATAACTTGGTCTACTCGCATCTTTACCTTACGAAACGTGGCACGAAGGCTTAACTAGCAAGTTATACTTTTAAGGGCACTAAATTGAGTACAACAGTCCACATTGATGCTTTGGAAATGCTCAACTCTCTCCATAGAGGAGCTTTTGATGTTTTTGTGCAATTTCAAACATAACTTGGTCTACTCGCATCTTTACCTTACGAAACGTGGCACGAAGGCTCAACAAGCTAGTTAGACTTTTAAGAGCAGTAAATAGAGTACAACGGTGCACATTGATGCTTTGGAATTGCTCAACTCTCTCCATAGAGGAGCTTTTCACGTTTTTGTGCAATTTCAAACATAACTTGGTCTACTCGCATCTTTACCTTATGAAACGTGGCACGAAGGCTTAACTAGCAAGTTATACTTTTAAGGGCACTAAATTGAGTACAACAGTCCACATTGATGCTTTGGAAATGATCAACTCTCTCCATAGAGGAGCTTTTGACGTTTTTGTGCAATTTCAAACATAACTTGGTCTACTCGCATCTTTACCTTACGAAATGTGGCACGAAGGCTCAACAAGCTAGTTAGACTTTTAATAGCAGTAAATAGAGTACAACGGTGCACATTGATGGTTTCGAATTGCTCAACTCTCTCCATAGAGAAGCTTTTCACGTTTTTGTGCAATTTCAAACATAACTTGGTCTACTCGCGTCTTTACCTTACGAAACATGGCACGAAGGCTCAACTAGCTAGTTAGAATTTTAAGAGCACTAAATAGAGGACAACGGTCCACATTGATGCTTTGGAATTGCTCAACTCTCTCCATAGAGGAGCTTTTGATGTTTTTGTGCAATTTCAAACATAACTTGGTCTACTCGCATCTTTACCTTACGAAACGTGGCACGAAGGCTTAACTAGCAAGTTATACTTTTAAGGGCACTAAATTGAGTACAACAGTCCACATTGATGCTTTGGAAATGCTCAACTCTCTCCATAGAGGAGCTTTTGATGTTTTTGTGCAATTTCAAACATAACTTGGTCTACTCGCATCTTTACCTTACGAAACGTGGCACGAAGGCTCAACAAGCTAGTTAGACTTTTAAGAGCAGTAAATAGAGTACAACGGTGCACATTGATGCTTTGGAATTGCTCAACTCTCTCCATAGAGGAGCTTTTCATGTTTTTGTGCAATTTCAAACATAACTTGGTCTACTCGCATCTTTACCTTATGAAACGTGGCACGAAGGCTTAACTAGCAAGTTATACTTTTAAGGGCACTAAATTGAGTACAACAGTCCACATTGATGCTTTGGAAATGCTCAACTCTCTCAATAGAGGAGCTTTTGACGTTTTTGTGCAATTTCAAACATAACTTGGTCTACTCGCGTCTTTACCTTACGAAACGTGGCACGAAGGCTCAACAAGCTAGTTAGACTTTTAAGAGCAGTAAATAGAGTACAACGGTCCACATTGATGCTTTGGAATTGCTCAACTCTCTCCATAGAGGAGCTTTTGATGTTTTTGTGCAATTTCAAACATAACTTGGTCTACTCGCATCTTTACCTTACGAAACGTGGCACGAAGGCTCAACAAGCTAGTTAGACTTTTAAGAGCAGTAAATAGAGTACAACGGTCCACATCGATGCTTTGGAATTGCTCAACTCTCTCCATAGAGGAGCTTTTGATGTTTTTGTGCAATTTCAAACATAACTTGGTCTACTCGCATCTTTACCTTATGAAACGTGGCACGAAGGCTTAACTAGCAAGTTATACTTTTAAGGGCACTAAATTGAGTACAACAGTCCACATTGATGCTTTGGAAATGCTCAACTCTCTCCATAGAGGAGCTTTTGACGTTTTTGTGCAATTTCAAACATAACTTGGTCTACTCGCATCTTTACCTTACGAAACGTGGCACGAAGGCTCAACAAGCTAGTTAGACTTTTAAGAGCAGTAAATAGAGTACAACGGTGCACATTGATGGTTTGGAATTGCTCAACTCTCTCCATAGAGAAGCTTCTCACGTTTTTGTGCAATTTCAAACATAACTTGGTCTACTCGCGTCTTTACCTTACGAAACATGGCACGAAGGCTCAACTAGCTAGTTAGAATTTTAAGAGCACTAAATAGAGTACAACGGTCCACACTTGATGCTTTGGAATTGCTCAACTCTCTCCATAGAGGAGCTTTTGATTTTTTTGTGCAATTTCAAACATAACTTGGTCTACTCGCATCTTTACCTTACGAAACGTGGCACGAAGGCTTAACTAGCAAGTTATACTTTTAAGGGCACTAAATTGAGTACAACAGTCCACATTGATGCTTTGGAAATGCTCAACTCTCTCCATAGAGGAGCTTTTGATGTTTTTGTGCAATTTCAAACATAACTTGGTCTACTCGCATCTTTACCTTACGAAACGTGGCACGAAGGCTCAACAAGCTAGTTAGACTTTTAAGAGCAGTAAATAGAGTACAACGGTGCACATTGATGGTTTGGAATTGCTCAACTCTCTCCATAGAGAAGCTTTTCACGTTTTTGTGCAATTTCAAACATAACTTGGTCTACTCGCGTCTTTACCTTACGAAACATGGCACGAAGGCTCAACTAGCTAGTTAGAATTTTAAGAGCACTAAATAGAGTACAACGGTCCACATTGATGCTTTGGAATTGCTCAACTCTCTCCATAGAGGAGCTTTTGATGTTTTTGTGCAATTTCAAACATAACTTGGTCTACTCGCATCTTTACCTTACGAAACGTGGCACGAAGGCTTAACTAGCAAGTTATACTTTTAAGGGCACTAAATTGAGTACAACAGTCCACATTGATGCTTTGGAAATGCTCAACTCTCTCCATAGAAGAGCTTTTGATGTTTTTGTGCAATTTCAAACATAACTTGGTCTACTCGCATCTTTACCTTACGAAACGTGGCACGAAGGCTCAACAAGCTAGTTAGACTTTTAAGAGCAGTAAATAGAGTACAACGGTGCACATTGATGGTTTGGAATTGCTCAACTCTCTCCATAGAGAAGCTTTTCACGTTTTTGTGCAATTTCAAACATAACTTGGTCTACTCGCGTCTTTAGCTTACGAAACATGGCACGAAGGCTCAACTAGCTAGTTAGAATTTTAAGAGCACTAAATAGAGTACAACGGTCCACATTGATGCTTTGGAATTGCTCAACTCTCTCCATAGAGGAGCTTTTGATGTTTTTGTGCAATTTCAAACATAACTTGGTCTACTCGCATCTTTACCTTACGAAACGTGGCACGAAGGCTTAACTAGCAAGTTATACTTTTAAGGGCACTAAATTGAGTACAACAGTCCACATTGATGCTTTGGAAATGCTCAACTCTCTCCATAGAGGAGCTTTTGATGTTTTTGTGCAATTTCAAACATAACTTGGTCTACTCGCATCTTTACCTTACGAAACGTGGCACGAAGGCTCAACAAGCTAGTTAGACTTTTAAGAGCAGTAAATAGAGTACAACGGTGCACATTGATGCTTTGGAATTGCTCAACTCTCTCCATAGAGGAGCTTTTCACGTTTTTGTGCAATTTCAAACATAACTTGGTCTACTCGCATCTTTACCTTATGAAACGTGGCACGAAGGCTTAACTAGCAAGTTATACTTTTAAGGGCACTAAATTGAGTACAACAGTCCACATTGATGCTTTGGAAATTGATCAACTCTCTCCATAGAGGAGCTTTTGACAGTTTTTGTGCAATTTCAAACATAACTTGGTCTACTCGCATCTTTACCTTACGAAACGTGGCACGAAGGCTCAACAAGCTAGTTAGACTTTTAAGAGCAGTAAATAGAGTACAACGGTGCACATTGATGGTTTGGAATTGCTCAACTCTCTCCATAGAGAAGCTTTTCACGTTTTTGTGCAATTTCAAACATAACTTGGTCTACTCGCGTCTTTACCTTACGAAACATGGCACGAAGGCTCAACTAGCTAGTTAGAATTTTAAGAGCACTAAATAGAGTACAACGGTCCACATTGATGCTTTGGAATTGCTCAACTCTCTCCATAGAGGAGCTTTTGATGTTTTTGTGCAATTTCAAACATAACTTGGTCTACTCGCATCTTTACCTTACGAAACGTGGCACGAAGGCTTAACTAGCAAGTTATACTTTTAAGGGCACTAAATTGACTACAACAGTCCACATTGATGCTTTGGAAATGCTCAACTCTCTCCATAGAGGAGCTTTTGATGTTTTTGTGCAATTTCAAACATAACTTGGTCTACTCGCATCTTTACCTTACGAAACGTGGCACGAAGGCTCAACAAGCTAGTTAGACTTTTAAGAGCAGTAAATAGAGTACAACGGTGCACATTGATGGTTTGGAATTGCTCAACTCTCTCCATAGAGAAGCTTTTCACGTTTTTGTGCAATTTCAAACATAACTTGGTCTACTCGCGTCTTTACCTTACGAAACATGGCACGAAGGCTCAACTAGCTAGTTAGAATTTTAAGAGCACTAAATAGAGTACAACGGTCCACATTGATGCTTTGGAATTGCTCAACTCTCTCCATAGAGGAGCTTTTGATGTTTTTGTGCAATTTCAAACATAACTTGGTCTACTCGCATCTTTACCTTACGAAACGTGGCACGAAGGCTTAACTAGCAAGTTATACTTTTAAGGGCACTAAATTGAGTACAACAGTCCACATTGATGCTTTGGAAATGCTCAACTCTCTCCATAGAAGAGCTTTTGATGTTTTTGTGCAATTTCAAACATAACTTGGTCTACTCGCATCTTTACCTTACGAAACGTGGCACGAAGGCTCAACAAGCTAGTTAGACTTTTAAGAGCAGTAAATAGAGTACAACGGTGCACATTGATGGTTTGGAATTGCTCAACTCTCTCCATAGAGAAGCTTTTCACGTTTTTGTGCAATTTCAAACATAACTTGGTCTACTCGCGTCTTTAGCTTACGAAACATGGCACGAAGGCTCAACTAGCTAGTTAGAATTTTAAGAGCACTAAATAGAGTACAACGGTCCACATTGATGCTTTGGAATTGCTCAACTCTCTCCATAGAGGAGCTTTTGATGTTTTTGTGCAATTTCAAACATAACTTGGTCTACTCGCATCTTTACCTTACGAAACGTGGCACGAAGGCTTAACTAGCAAGTTATACTTTTAAGGGCACTAAATTAGAGTACAACAGTCCACATTGATGCTTTGGAAATTGCTCAACTCTCTCCATAGAGGAGCTTTTGATGTTTTTGTGCAATTTCAAACATAACTTGGTCTACTCGCATCTTTACCTTACGAAACGTGGCACGAAGGCTCAACTAAGCTAGTTAGACTTTTAAGAGCAGTAAATAGAGTACAACGGTGCACATTGATGCTTTGGAATTGCTCAACTCTCTCCATAGAGGAGCTTTTCACGTTTTTGTGCAATTTCAAACATAACTTGGTCTACTCGCATCTTTACCTTATGAAACGTGGCACGAAGGCTTAACTAGCAAGTTATACTTTTAAGGGCACTAAATTGAGTACAACAGTCCACATTGATGCTTTGGAAATTGATCAACTCTCTCCATAGAGGAGCTTTTGACAGTTTTTGTGCAATTTCAAACATAACTTGGTCTACTCGCATCTTTACCTTACGAAACGTGGCACGAAGGCTCAACAAGCTAGTTAGACTTTTAAGAGCAGTAAATAGAGTACAACGGTGCACATTGATGGTTTGGAATTGCTCAACTCTCTCCATAGAGAAGCTTTTCACGTTTTTGTGCAATTTCAAACATAACTTGGTCTACTCGCGTCTTTACCTTACGAAACATGGCACGAAGGCTCAACTAGCTAGTTAGAATTTTAAGAGCACTAAATAGAGTACAACGGTCCACATTGATGCTTTGGAATTGCTCAACTCTCTCCATAGAGGAGCTTTTGATGTTTTTGTGCAATTTCAAACATAACTTGGTCTACTCGCATCTTTACCTTACGAAACGTGGCACGAAGGCTTAACTAGCAAGTTATACTTTTAAGGGCACTAAATTGACTACAACAGTCCACATTGATGCTTTGGAAATGCTCAACTCTCTCCATAGAGGAGCTTTTGATGTTTTTGTGCAATTTCAAACATAACTTGGTCTACTCGCATCTTTACCTTACGAAACGTGGCACGAAGGCTCAACAAGCTAGTTAGACTTTTAAGAGCAGTAAATAGAGTACAACGGTGCACATTGATGCTTTGGAATTGCTCAACTCTCTCCATAGAGGAGCTTTTCATGTTTTTGTGCAATTTCAAACATAACTTGGTCTACTCGCATCTTTACCTTATGAAACGTGGCACGAAGGCTTAACTAGCAAGTTATACTTTTAAGGGCACTAAATTGAGTACAACAGTCCACATTGATGCTTTGGAAATGCTCAACTCTCTCCATAGAGGAGCTTTTGACGTTTTTGAGCAATTTCAAACATAACTTGGTCTACTCGCGTCTTTACCTTACGAAACGTGGCACGAAGGCTCAACAAGCTAGTTAGACTTTTAAGAGCAGTAAATAGAGTACAACGGTCCACATTGATGCTTTGGAATTGCTCAACTCTCTCCATAGAGGAGCTTTTGATGTTTTTGTGCAATTTCAAACATAACTTGGTCTACTCGCATCTTTACCTTACGAAACGTGGCACGAAGGCTCAACAAGCTAGTTAGACTTTTAAGAGCAGTAAATAGAGTACAACGGTGCACATTGATGCTTTGGAATTGCTCAACTCTCTCCATAGAGGAGCTTTTCATGTTTTTGTGCAATTTCAAACATAACTTGGTCTACTCGCATCTTTACCTTATGAAACGTGGCACGAAGGCTTAACTAGCAAGTTATACTTTTAAGGGCACTAAATTGAGTACAACAGTCCACATTGATGCTTTGGAAATGCTCAACTCTCTCCATAGAGGAGCTTTTGACGTTTTTGTGCAATTTCAAACATAACTTGGTCTACTCGCGTCTTTACCTTACGAAACGTGGCACGAAGGCTCAACAAGCTAGTTAGACTTTTAAGAGCAGGAAATAGAGTACAACGGTCCACATTGATGCTTTGGAATTGCTCAACTCTCTCCATAGAGGAGCTTTTGATGTTTTTGTGCAATTTCAAACATAACTTGGTCTACTCGCATCTTTACCTTACGAAACGTGGCACGAAGGCTCAACAAGCTAGTTAGACTTTTAAGAGCAGTAAATAGAGTACAACGGTCCACATCGATGCTTTGGAATTGCTCAACTCTCTCCATAGAGGAGCTTTTGATGTTTTTGTGCAATTTCAAACATAACTTGGTCTACTCGCATCTTTACCTTATGAAACGTGGCACGAAGGCTTAACTAGCAAGTTATACTTTTAAGGGCACTAAATTGAGTACAACAGTCCACATTGATGCTTTGGAAATGCTCAACTCTCTCCATAGAGGAGCTTTTGACGTTTTTGTGCAATTTCAAACATAACTTGGTCTACTCGCATCTTTACCTTACGAAACGTGGCACGAAGGCTCAACAAGCTAGTTAGACTTTTAAGAGCAGTAAATAGAGTACAACGGTGCACATTGATGGTTTGGAATTGCTCAACTCTCTCCATAGAGAAGCTTCTCACGTTTTTGTGCAATTTCAAACATAACTTGGTCTACTCGCGTCTTTACCTTACGAAACATGGCACGAAGGCTCAACTAGCTAGTTAGAATTTTAAGAGCACTAAATAGAGTACAACGGTCCACATTGATGCTTTGGAATTGCTCAACTCTCTCCATAGAGGAGCTTTTGATTTTTTTGTGCAATTTCAAACATAACTTGGTCTACTCGCATCTTTACCTTACGAAACGTGGCACGAAGGCTTAACTAGCAAGTTATACTTTTAAGGGCACTAAATTGAGTACAACAGTCCACATTGATGCTTTGGAAATGCTCAACTCTCTCCATAGAGGAGCTTTTGATGTTTTTGTGCAATTTCAAACATAACTTGGTCTACTCGCATCTTTACCTTACGAAACGTGGCACGAAGGCTCAACAAGCTAGTTAGACTTTTAAGAGCAGTAAATAGAGTACAACGGTGCACATTGATGGTTTGGAATTGCTCAACTCTCTCCATAGAGAAGCTTTTCACGTTTTTGTGCAATTTCAAACATAACTTGGTCTACTCGCGTCTTTACCTTACGAAACATGGCATGAAGGCTCAACTAGCTAGTTAGAATTTTAAGAGCACTAAATAGAGTACAACGGTCCACATTGATGCTTTGGAATTGCTCAACTCTCTCCATAGAGGAGCTTTTGATGTTTTTGTGCAATTTCAAACATAACTTGGTCTACTCGCATCTTTACCTTACGAAACGTGGCACGAAGGCTTAACTAGCAAGTTATACTTTTAAGGGCACTAAATTGAGTACAACAGTCCACATTGATGCTTTGGAAATGCTCAACTCTCTCCATAGAGGAGCTTTTGATGTTTTTGTGCAATTTCAAACATAACTTGGTCTACTCGCATCTTTACCTTACGAAACGTGGCACGAAGGCTCAACAAGCTAGTTAGACTTTTAAGAGCAGTAAATAGAGTACAACGGTGCACATTGATGCTTTGGAATTGCTCAACTCTCTCCATAGAGGAGCTTTTCACGTTTTTGTGCAATTTCAAACATAACTTGGTCTACTCGCATCTTTACCTTATGAAACGTGGCACGAAGGCTTAACTAGCAAGTTATACTTTTAAGGGCACTAAATTGAGTACAACAGTCCACATTGATGCTTTGGAAATGATCAACTCTCTCCATAGAGGAGCTTTTGACATTTTTGTGCAATTTCAAACATAACTTGGTCTACTCGCATCTTTACCTTACGAAACGTGGCACGAAGGCTCAACAAGCTAGTTAGACTTTTAAGAGCAGTAAATAGAGTACAACGGTGCACATTGATGGTTTGGAATTGCTCAACTCTCTCCATAGGAGAAGCTTTTCACGTTTTTGTGCAATTTCAAACATAACTTGGTCTACTCGCGTCTTTACCTTACGAAACATGGCACGAAGGCTCAACTAGCTAGTTAGAATTTTAAGAGCACTAAATAGAGTACAACGGTCCACATTGATGCTTTGGAATTGTTCAACTCTCTCCATAGAGGAGCTTTTGATGTTTTTGTGCAATTTCAAACATAACTTGGTCTACTCGCATCTTTACCTTATGAAACGTGGCACGAAGGCTTAACTAGCAAGTTATACTCTTAAGGGCACTAAATTGAGTACAACAGTCCACATTGATGCTTTGGAAATGCTCAACTCTCTCCATAGAGGAGCTTTTGATGTTTTTGTGCAATTTCAAACATAACTTGGTCTACTCGAATCTTTACCTTACGAAACGTGGCACGAAGGCTCAACAAGCTAGTTAGACTTTTAAGAGCAGTAAATAGAGTACAACGGTGCACATTGATGGTTTGGAATTGCTCAACTCTCTCCATAGAGAAGCTTTTCACGTTTTTGTGCAATTTCAAACATAACTTGGTCTACTCGCGTCTTTACCTTACGAAACATGGCACGAAGGCTCAACTAGCTAGTTTGAATTTTAAGAGCACTAAATAGAGTACAACGGTCCACATTGATGCTTTGGAATTGCTCAACTCTCTCCATAGAGGAGCTTTTGATGTTTTTGTGCAATTTCAAACATAACTTGGTCGACTCGCATCTTTACCTTACGAAACGTGGCACGAAGGCTTAACTAGCAAGTTATACTTTTAAGAGCAGTAAATAGAGTACAACGGTGCACATTGATGCTTTGGAATTGCTCAACTCTCTCCATAGAGGAGCTTTTGATGTTTTTGTGCAATTTCAAACATAACTTGGTCTACTCGCATCTTTACCTTACGAAACGTGGCACGAAGGCTCAACAAGCTAGTTAGACTTTTAAGACCAGTAAATAGAGTACAACGGTCCACATCGATGCTTTGGAATTGCTCAACTCTCTCCATAGAGGAGCTTTTGATGTTTTTGTGCAATTTCAAACATAACTTGGTCTACTCGCATCTTTACCTTATGAAACGTGGCACGAAGGCTTAACTAGCAAGTTATACTTTTAAGGGCACTAAATTGAGTACAACAGTCCACATTGATGCTTTGGAAATGCTCAACTCTCTCCATAGAGGAGCTTTTGACGTTTTTGTGCAATTTCAAACATAACTTGGTCTACTCGCATCTTTACCTTACGAAACGTGGCACGAAGGCTCAACAAGCTAGTTAGACTTTTAAGAGCAGTAAATAGAGTACAACGGTGCACATTGATGGTTTGGAATTGCTCAACTCTTTCCATAGAGAAGCTTCTCACGTTTTTGTGCAATTTCAAACATAACTTGGTCTACTCGCGTCTTTACCTTACGAAACGTGGCACGAAGGCTCAACAAGCTAGTTAGACTTTTAAGAGCAGTAAATAGAGTACAACGGTGCACATTGATGGTTTGGAATTGCTCAACTCTCTCCATAGAGAAGCTTTTCACGTTTTTGTGCAATTTCAAACATAACTTGGTCTACTCGCGTCTTTACCTTACGAAACATGGCATGAAGGCTCAACTAGCTAGTTAGAATTTTAAGAGCACTAAATAGAGTACAACGGTCCACATTGATGCTTTGGAATTGCTCAACTCTCTCCATAGAGGAGCTTTTGATGTTTTTGTGCAATTTCAAACATAACTTGGTCTACTCGCATCTTTACCTTACGAAACGTGGCACGAAGGCTTAACTAGCAAGTTATACTTTTAAGGGCACTAAATTGAGTACAACAGTCCACATTGATGCTTTGGAAATGCTCAACTCTCTCCATAGAGGAGCTTTTGATGTTTTTGTGCAATTTCAAACATAACTTGGTCTACTCGCATCTTTACCTTACGAAACGTGGCACGAAGGCTCAACAAGCTAGTTAGACTTTTAAGAGCAGTAAATAGAGTACAACGGTGCACATTGATGCTTTGGAATTGCTCAACTCTCTCCATAGAGGAGCTTTTCACGTTTTTGTGCAATTTCAAACATAACTTGGTCTACTCGCATCTTTACCTTATGAAACGTGGCACGAAGGCTTAACTAGCAAGTTATACTTTTAAGGGCACTAAATTGAGTACAACAGTCCACATTGATGCTTTGGAAATGGTCAACTCTCTCCATAGAGGAGCTTTTGACGTTTTTGTGCAATTTCAAACATAACTTGGTCTACTCGCATCTTTACCTTACGAAACGTGGCACGAAGGCTCAACAAGCTAGTTAGACTTTTAAGAGCAGTAAATAGAGTACAACGGTGCACATTGATGGTTTGGAATTGCTCAACTCTCTCCATGGAGAAGCTTTTCACGTTTTTGTGCAATTTCAAACATAACTTGGTCTACTCGCGTCTTTACCTTACGAAACATGGCACGAAGGCTCAACTAGCTAGTTAGAATTTTAAGAGCACTAAATAGAGTACAACGGTCCACATTGATGCTTTGGAATTGTTCAACTCTCTCCATAGAGGAGCTTTTGATGTTTTTGTGCAATTTCAAACATAACTTGGTCTACTCGCATCTTTACCTTATGAAACGTGGCACGAAGGCTTAACTAGCAAGTTATACTCTTAAGGGCACTAAATTGAGTACAACAGTCCACATTGATGCTTTGGAAATGCTCAACTCTCTCCATAGAGGAGCTTTTGATGTTTTTGTGCAATTTCAAACATAACTTGGTCTACTCGAATCTTTACCTTACGAAACGTGGCACGAAGGCTCAACAAGCTAGTTAGACTTTTAAGAGCAGTAAATAGAGTACAACGGTGCACATTGATGGTTTGGAATTGCTCAACTCTCTCCATAGAGAAGCTTTTCACGTTTTTGTGCAATTTCAAACATAACTTGGTCTACTCGCGTCTTTACCTTACGAAACATGGCACGAAGGCTCAACTAGCTAGTTTGAATTTTAAGAGCACTAAATAGAGTACAACGGTCCACATTGATGCTTTGGAATTGCTCAACTCTCTCCATAGAGGAGCTTTTGATGTTTTTGTGCAATTTCAAACATAACTTGGTCGACTCGCATCTTTACCTTACGAAACGTGGCACGAAGGCTTAACTAGCAAGTTATACTTTTAAGGGCACTAAATTGAGTACAACAGTCCACATTGATGCTTTGGAAATGCTCAACTCTCTCCATAGAGGAGCTTTTGATGTTTTTGTGCAATTTCAAACATAACTTGGTCTACTCGCATCTTTACCTTACGAAACGTGGCACGAAGGCTCAACAAGCTAGTTAGACTTTTAAGAGCAGTAAATAAAGTACAACGGTGCACATTGATGGTTTGGAATTGCTCAACTCTCTCCATAGAGAAGCTTTTCACGTTTTTGTGCAATTTCAAACATAACTTGGTCTACTCGCGTCTTTACCTTACGAAACATGGCACGAAGGCTCAACTAGCTAGTTAGAATTTTAAGAGCACTAAATAGAGTACAACGGTCCACATTGATGCTTTGGAATTGCTCAACTCTCTCCATAGAGGAGCTTTTGATGTTTTTGTGCAATTTCAAACATAACTTGGTCTACTCGCATCTTTACCTTACGAAACGTGGCACGAAGGCTTAACTAGCAAGTTATACTTTTAAGGGCACTAAATTGAGTACAACAGGTCCACATTGATGCTTTGGAAATTGCTCAACTCTCTCCATAGAGGAGCTTTTGCATGTTTTTGTGCAATTTCAAACATAACTTGGTCTACTCGCATCTTTACCTTACGAAACGTGGCACGAAGGCTCAACTAAGCTAGTTAGACTTTTAAGAGCAGTAAATAGAGTACAACGGTGCACATTGATGCTTTCGGAATTGCTCAACTCTCTCCATAGAGGAAGCTTTTCACGTTTTTGTGCAATTTCAAACATAACTTGGTCTACTCGCGTCTTTACCTTACGAAACATGGCACGAAGGCTCAACTAGCTAGTTAGACTTTTAAGAGCACTAAATAGAGTACAACGGTCCACATTGATGCTTTGGAATTGTTCAATTCTTTCCATAGAGGAGCTTTTGATGTTTTTGTGCAATTTCAAACATAACTTGGTCTACTCGCATCTTTACCTTACGAAACGTGGCACGAAGGCTTAACTAGCAAGTTATACTTTTAAGAGCACTAAATAGAGTACAACAGTCCACATTGATGCTTTGAAATTGCTCAACTCTCTCCATAGAGGAGCTTTTGATGTTTTTGTGCAATTTCAAACATAACTTGGTCTACTCGCATCTTTACCTTACGAAACGTGGCACGAAGGCTCAACTAAGCTAGTTAGACTTTTAAGAGCAGTAAATAGAGTACAACGGTGCACATTGATGCTTTGGAATTGCTCAACTCTCTCCATAGAGGAGCTTTTCACGTTTTTGTGCAATTTCAAACATAACTTGGTCTACTCGCATCTTTACCTTATGAAACGTGGCACGAAGGCTTAACTAGCAAGTTATACTTTTAAGGGCACTAAATTGAGTACAACAGTCCACATTGATGCTTTGGAAATTGATCAACTCTCTCCATAGAGGAGCTTTTGACGTTTTTGTGCAATTTCAAACATAACTTGGTCTACTCGCATCTTTACCTTACGAAACGTGGCACGAAGGCTCAACAAGCTAGTTAGACTTTTAAGAGCAGTAAATAGAGTACAACGGTGCACATTGATGGCTTTGGAATTGCTCAACTCTCTCCATAGGAGAAGCTTTTCACGTTTTTGTGCAATTTCAAACATAACTTGGTCTACTCGCGTCTTTACCTTACGAAACATGGCACGAAGGCTCAACTAGCTAGTTAGAATTTTAAGAGCACTAAATAGAGTACAACGGTCCACATTGATGCTTTGGAATTGCTCAACTCTCTTCCATAGAGGAGCTTTTGATGTTTTTGTGCAATTTCAAACATAACTTGGTCTACTCGCATCTTTACCTTACGAAACGTGGCACGAAGGCTTAACTAGCAAGTTATACTCTTAAGGGCACTAAATTGAGTACAACAGTCCACATTGATGCTTTGGAAATTGCTCAACTCTCTCCATAGAGGAGCTTTTGATGTTTTTGTGCAATTTCAAACATAACTTGGTCTACTCGAATCTTTACCTTACGAAACGTGGCACGAAGGCTCAACAAGCTAGTTAGACTTTTAAGAGCAGTAAATAGAGTACAACGGTGCACATTGATGGCTTTGGAATTGCTCAAGCTCTCTCCATAGAGAAGCTTTTCACGTTTTTGTGCAATTTCAAACATAACTTGGTCTACTCGCGTCTTTACCTTACGAAACATGGCACGAAGGCTCAACTAGCTAGTTAGAATTTTAAGAGCACTAAATAGAGTACAACGGTCCACATTGATGCTTTGGAATTGCTCAACTCTCTCCATAGAGGAGCTTTTGATGTTTTTGTGCAATTTCAAACATAACTTGGTCGACTCGCATCTTTACCTTACGAAACGTGGCACGAAGGCTTAACTAGCAAGTTATACTTTTAAGGGCACTAAATTGAGTACAACAGTCCACATTGATGCTTTGGAAATTGCTCAACTCTCTCCATAGAGGAGCTTTTGATGTTTTTGTGCAATTTCAAACATAACTTGGTCTACTCGCATCTTTACCTTACGAAACGTGGCACGAAGGCTCAACTAAGCTAGTTAGACTTTTAAGAGCAGTAAATAGAGTACAACGGTGCACATTGATGGCTTTGGAATTGCTCAACTCTCTCCATAGAGAAGCTTTTCACGTTTTTGTGCAATTTCAAACATAACTTGGTCTACTCGCGTCTTTACCTTACGAAACATGGCACGAAGGCTCAACTAGCTAGTTAGAATTTTAAGAGCACTAAATAGAGTACAACGGTCCACATTGATGCTTTGGAATTGCTCAACTCTCTCCATAGAGGAGCTTTTGATGTTTTTGTGCAATTTCAAACATAACTTGGTCTACTCGCATCTTTACCTTACGAAACGTGGCACGAAGGCTTAACTAGCAAGTTATACTTTTAAGGGCACTAAATTGAGTACAACAGTCCACATTGATGCTTTGGAAATTGCTCAACTCTCTCCATAGAGGAGCTTTTGATGTTTTTGTGCAATTTCAAACATAACTTGGTCTACTCGCATCTTTACCTTACGAAACGTGGCACGAAGGCTCAACAAGCTAGTTAGACTTTTAAGAGCAGTAAATAGAGTACAACGGTGCACATTGATGGTTCGGAATTGCTCAACTCTCTCCATAGAGAAGCTTTTCACGTTTTTGTGCAATTTCAAACATAACTTGGTCTACTCGCGTCTTTACCTTACGAAACATGGCACGAAGGCTCAACTAGCTAGTTAGAATTTTAAGAGCACTAAATAGAGTACAACGGTCCACATTGATGCTTTGGAATTGCTCAACTCTCTCCATAGAGGAGCTTTTGATGTTTTTGTGCAATTTCAAACATAACTTGGTCTACTCGCATCTTTACCTTACGAAACGTGGCACGAAGGCTTAACTAGCCAGTTATACTTTTAAGGGCACTAAATTGAGTACAACAGTCCACATTGATGCTTTGGAAATGCTCAACTCTCTCCATAGAGGAGCTTTTGATGTTTTTGTGCAATTTCAAACATAACTTGGTCTACTCGCATCTTTACCTTACGAAACGTGGCACGAAGGCTCAACAAGCTAGTTAGACTTTTAAGAGCAGTAAATAGAGTACAACGGTGCACATTGATGGTTTGGAATTGCTCAACTCTCTCCATAGAGAAGCTTTTCACGTTTTTGTGCAATTTCAAACATAACTTGGTCTACTCACGTCTTTACGTTACGAAACATGGCACGAAGGCTCAACTAGCTAGTTAGAATTTTAAGAGCACTAAATAGAGTACAACGGTCCACATTGATGCTTTGGAATTGCTCAACTCTCTCCATAGAGGAGCTTTTGATGTTTTTGTGCAATTTCAAACATAACTTGGTCGACTCGCATCTTTACCTTACGAAACGTGGCACGAAGGCTTAACTAGCAAGTTATACTTTTAAGGGCACTAAATTGAGTACAACAGTCCACATTGATGCTTTGGAAATGCTCAACTCTCTCCATGGAGGAGCTTTTGATGTTTTTGTGCAATTTCAAACATAACTTGGTCTACTCGCATCTTTACCTTACGAAACGTGGCACGAAGGCTCAACAAGCTAGTTAGACTTTTAAGAGCAGTAAATAGAGTACAACGGTGCACATTGATGCTTTGGAATTGCTAAACTCTCTCCATAGAGGAGCGTTTCACGTTTTTGTGCAATTTCAAACATAACTTGGTCTACTCGCATCTTTACCTTATGAAACGTGGCACGAAGGCTTAACTAGCAAGTTATACTTTTAAGGGCACTAAATTGAGTACAACAGTCCACATTGATGCTTTGGAAATGCTCAACTCTCTCCATAGAGGAGCTTTTGACGTTTTTGTGCAATTTCAAACATAACTTGGTCTACTCGCATCTTTACCTTACGAAACGTGGCACGAAGGCTCAACAAGCTAGTTAGACTTTTAAGAGCAGTAAATAGAGTACAACGGTGCACATTGATGCTTTGGAATTGCTCAACTCTTTCCATAGAGAAGCTTTTCACGTTTTTGTGCAATTTCAAACATAACTTGGTCTACTCGCATCTTTACCTTATGAAACGTGGCACGAAGGCTTAACTAGCAAGTTAGACTTTTAAGGGCACTAAATTGAGTACAACAGTCCACATTGATTCTTTGGAAATGCTCAACTCTCTCCATAGAGGAGCTTTTGACGTTTTTGTGCAATTTCAAACATAACTTGGTCTACTCGCATCTTTACCTTACGAAACGTGGCACGAAGGCTCAACTAGCTAGTTAGACTTTTAAGAGCACTAAATAGAGTACAACGGTGCACATTGATGCTTTCGAATTGTTCAACTCTCTCCATAGAGGAGCTTTTCACGTTTTTGTGCAATTTGAGACATAACTTGGTCTATTCGCGTCTTTACCTTACGAAACGTGGCACGAAGGCTGAACTAGCTAGTTCGACTTTTAAGAGCAGTAAATAGAGTACAACGGTGCACATTGATGCTTTGGAATTGCTCAACTCTCTCCATAGAGGAGCGTTTCACGTTTTTGTGCAATTTCAAACATAACTTGGTCTACTCGCATCTTTACCTTATGAAACGTGGCACGAAGGCTTAACTAGCAAGTTATACTTTTAAGGGCACTAAATAGAGTACAACAGTCCACATTGATGCTTTGGAAATTGCTCAACTCTCTCCATAGAGGAGCTTTTGCACGTTTTTGTGCAATTTCAAACATAACTTGGTCTACTCGCATCTTTACCTTACGAAACGTGGCACGAAGGCTCAACTAAGCTAGTTAGACTTTTAAGAGCAGCTAAATAGAGTACAACGGTGCACATTGATGCTTTGGAATTGCTCAACTCTCTCCATAGAGAAGCTTTTCACGTTTTTGTGCAATTTCAAACATAACTTGGTCTACTCGCATCTTTACCTTATGAAACGTGGCACGAAGGCTTAACTAGCAAGTTAGACTTTTAAGGGCACTAAATAGAGTACAACAGGTCCACATTGATGCTTTGGAAATTGCTCAACTCTCTCCATAGAGGAGCTTTTCGACGTTTTTGTGCAATTTCAAACATAACTTGGTCTACTCGCATCTTTACCTTACGAAACGTGGCACGAAGGCTCAACTAGCTAGTTAGACTTTTAAGAGCACTAAATAGAGTACAACGGTGCACATTGATGCTTTCGAATTGTTCAACTCTCTCCATAGAGGAGCTTTTCACGTTTTTGTGCAATTTGAGACATAACTTGGTCTATTCGCGTCTTTACCTTACGAAACGTGGCACGAAGGCTGAACTAGCTAGTTCGACTTTTAAGAGCAGTAAATAGAGTACAACGGTGCACATTGATGCTTTGGAATTGCTCAACTCTCTCCATAGAGGAGCGTTTCACGTTTTTGTGCAATTTCAAACATAACTTGGTCTACTCGCATCTTTACCTTATGAAACGTGGCACGAAGGCTTAACTAGCAAGTTATACTTTTAAGGGCACTAAATTGAGTACAACAGTCCACATTGATGCTTTGGAAATGCTCAACTCTCTCCATAGAGGAGCTTTTGACGTTTTTGTGCAATTTCAAACATAACTTGGTCTACTCGCATCTTTACCTTACGAAACGTGGCACGAAGGCTCAACAAGCTAGTTAGACTTTTAAGAGCAGTAAATAGAGTACAACGGTGCACATTGATGCTTTGGAATTGCTAAACTCTCTCCATAGAGGAGCGTTTCACGTTTTTGTGCAATTTCAAACATAACTTGGTCTACTCGCATCTTTACCTTATGAAACGTGGCACGAAGGCTTAACTAGCAAGTTATACTTTTAAGGGCACTAAATTGAGTACAACAGTCCACATTGATGCTTTGGAAATTGCTCAACTCTCTCCATAGAGGAGCTTTTGACGTTTTTGTGCAATTTCAAACATAACTTGGTCTACTCGCATCTTTACCTTACGAAACGTGGCACGAAGGCTCAACTAAGCTAGTTAGACTTTTAAGAGCAGCTAAATAGAGTACAACGGTGCACATTGATGCTTTGGAATTGCTCAACTCTCTCCATAGAGAAGCTTTTCACGTTTTTGTGCAATTTCAAACATAACTTGGTCTACTCGCATCTTTACCTTATGAAACGTGGCACGAAGGCTTAACTAGCAAGTTAGACTTTTAAGGGCACTAAATTAGAGTACAACAGTCCACATTGATTCTTTGGAAATTGCTCAACTCTCTCCATAGAGGAGCTTTTGACGTTTTTGTGCAATTTCAAACATAACTTGGTCTACTCGCATCTTTACCTTACGAAACGTGGCACGAAGGCTCAACTAGCTAGTTAGACTTTTAAGAGCACTAAATAGAGTACAACGGTGCACATTGATGCTTTCGAATTGTTCAACTCTCTCCATAGAGGAGCTTTTCACGTTTTTGTGCAATTTGAGACATAACTTGGTCTATTCGCGTCTTTACCTTACGAAACGTGGCACGAAGGCTGAACTAGCTAGTTAGACTTTTAAGAGCAGTAAATAGAGTACAACGGTGCACATTGATGCTTTGGAATTGCTCAACTCTCTCCATAGAGGAGCGTTTCACGTTTTTGTGCAATTTCAAACATAACTTGGTCTACTCGCATCTTTACCTTATGAAACGTGGCACGAAGGCTTAACTAGCAAGTTATACTTTTAAGGGCACTAAATTGAGTACAACAGTCCACATTGATGCTTTGGAAATTGCTCAACTCTCTCCATAGAGGAGCTTTTGACGTTTTTGTGCAATTTCAAACATAACTTGGTCTACTCGCATCTTTACCTTACGAAACGTGGCACGAAGGCTCAACTAAGCTAGTTAGACTTTTAAGAGCAGTAAATAGAGTACAACGGTGCACATTGATGCTTTGGAATTGCTCAACTCTCTCCATAGAGGAAGCTTTTCACGTTTTTGTGCAATTTCAAACATAACTTGGTCTACTCGCATCTTTACCTTATGAAACGTGGCACGAAGGCTTAACTAGCAAGTTAGACTTTTAAGGGCACTAAATTGAGTACAACAGTCCACATTGATTCTTTGGAAATGCTCAACTCTCTCCATAGAGGAGCTTTTGACGTTTTTGTGCAATTTCAAACATAACTTGGTCTACTCGCATCTTTACCTTACGAAACGTGGCACGAAGGCTCAACTAGCTAGTTAGACTTTTAAGAGCACTAAATAGAGTACAACGGTGCACATTGATGCTTTCGAATTGTTCAACTCTCTCCATAGAGGAGCTTTTCACGTTTTTGTGCAATTTGAGACATAACTTGGTCTATTCGCGTCTTTACCTTACGAAACGTGGCACGAAGGCTGAACTAGCTAGTTCGACATTTAAGAGCAGTAAATAGAGTACAACGGTGAACATTGATGATTTGGAATTGCTCAACTCTCTCCATAGAGGAGCTTTTCACGTTTTTGTGCAATTTCAAACATAACTTGGTCTACTCGCATCTTTACCTTACGAAACGTGGCACGAAGGCTCAACTAGCTAGTTAGACTTTTAAGAGCACTAAATAGAGTACAACGGTGCACATTGATGCTTTCGAATTGTTCAACTCTCTCCATAGAGGAGCTTTTCAGGTTTTTGTGCAATTGTAGACATAACTTGGTCTATTCGCGTCTTTACCTTACGAAACGTGGCACGAAGGCTCAACTAGCTAGTTAGACTTTTAAGAGCACTAAATAGAGTACAACGGTCCACATTGATGCTTTGGAATTGCTCAACTCTCTCCATAGAGGAGCTTTTCACGTTTTTGTGCAATTTGAGACATAACATGGTCTATTCGCGTCTTTACCTTACAAAACGTGGCACGAAGGCTTAACTAGCTAGTTAGACTTTTAAGAGCAGTAAATAGAGTACAGCGGTGCACATTGATGCTTTGGAATTGCGCAACTCTCTTCATAGAGTAGCTTTTCACGTTTTTGTGCAATTTCAAACATAACTTGGTCTACTCGCATCTTTACCTTATGAAACGTGGCACGAAGGCTCAACTAGCAAGTTAGACTTTTAAGGGCACTAAATAGAGTACAACTGTCCACATTGATGCTTTGGAAATGCTCAACTCTCTCCATAGAGGAGCTTTTGACGTTTTTGTGCAATTTCAAACATAACTTGGTCTACTCGCATATTTACCTTACGAAACGTGGTACGAAGACTCAACTAGCTAGTTAGACTTTTAAGAGCACTAAATAGAGTACAACGGTCCACATTGATGCTTTGGAATTGCTCAACTCTCTCCATAGAGGAGCTTTTCACGTTTTGGTGCAATTTGAGACATAACATGGTCTATTCGCGTCTTTACCTTTCGAAACGTGGCACGAAGGCTCAACTAGGTAGATAGACTTTTAAGAGCACTAAATAGAGTACAACGGTGCACATTGATGGTTTGGAATTGCTCAACTCTCTCCATAGAGGAGCTTTTCACGTTTTTGTGCAATTTCAAACGTAACTTGGTCTACTCGCATCTTTACCTTACGAAACGTGGTACGAAGGCTCCACTAGCAAGTTAGACTTTTAAGAGCACTAAATAGAGTACAACGGTCCACATTGATGCTTTGGAATTGTTCAACTCTCTCCACAGAGGAGCTTTTAACGTTTTTGTGCAATTTGAGACATAACTTGGTCTATTCGCGTCTTTACCTTACGAAACGCGGCACGAAGACTCAACTAGCTAGTTAGACTTTTAAGAGCACTAAATAGAGTACAACGGTCCACATTGATGCTTTGGAATTGCTCAACTCTCTCCATAGAGGAGCTTTTCACGTTTTGGTGCAATTTGAGACATAACATGGTCTATTCGCGTCTTTACCTTTCGAAACGTGGCACGAAGGCTCAACTAGGTAGATAGACTTTTAAGAGCACTAAATAGAGTACAACGGTGCACATTGATGCTTTGGAATTGCTCAACTCTCTCCATAGAGGAGCTTTTCACGTTTTTGGGCAATTTCAAACATAACTAGGTCTACTCGCATCTTTACCTTCTACTCGCATCTTTACCTTACGAAACGTGGTACGAAGGCTCAACTAGCAAGTTAGACTTTTAAGAGCACTAAATAGAGTACAACGGTCCACATTGATGGTTTGGAATTGCTCAACTCTCTCTATAGAGGAGCTTTTCACGTTTTTGTGCAATTTCAAACTTAACTTGGTATACTCGCATCTTTACCTTACGAAACGTGGCACGAAGGCTCAACTAGCTAGTTAGACTTTTAAGCGCACTAAATAGAGTACAAAGTTTCATATTGATGCTTTGGAATTGCTCAACTCTCTCCATAGGGGAGCTTTCCACGTTTTTGTGCAATTTGAGACATAACACGGTCTACTCGCGTCTTTACCTTACGAAACATGGCACGAAGGCTCAACTAGCTAGTTAGAATTTTAAGAGCACTAAATAGAGTACAACGGTGCACATTGATGCCTTGGAATTGCTCAACTCTCTCCGTAGAGGAGCTTTTTACGTTTTTGTGCAATTTCAAACATAACTTGGTGTACTCGCATCTTTACCTTACGAAACGTGGCACGAAGTCTCAACTAGCGAGAGAGACTTTTTAGAGCGCTAAATAGAGTACAACGGTCCACATTGATGCTGTGGAATTGTTCAACTCTCTCCACGGAGGAGCTTTTCACGTTTTTGTGCAATTTTAGACTTAACTTGGTCTATTCACGTCTTTACCTTACGAAACGCGGCACGAAGGCTCAACTAGCTAGTTAGACTTTTAAGAGCACTAAATAGAGTACAACGGTCCACATTGATGCTTTGGAGTTGCTCAACTCTCTCCATAGAGGAGCTTTTCACGTTTTTGTGCAATTTGAGACATAACATGGTCTATTCGCGTCTTTACCTTACGAAACGTGGCACGAAGGCTCAACTAGCTAGTTAGACTTTTAATAGCACTAAATAGAGTACAACGGTGCACATTGATGCTTTCGAATTGTTCAACTCTCTCCATAGAGGAGCTTTTCACGTTTTTGTGCAATTTCAAACATAACTTGGTCTACTCGCATGTTTACCTTACGAAATGTTGCACGAAGGCTCAACTAGCTAGTTAGACTTTTAAGAGCACTAAATAGAGTACAACGGTGCACATTGATGCTTTGGAATTGCTACACTCTCTCCATAGAGTAGCTTTTCACGTTTTTGGGCAATTTCAAACGTAACTTGTTCTACTCGCATCTTTACCTTACGAAACGTGGTACGAAGGCTCTACTAGCAAGTTAGACTTTTAAAGGCACTAAATAGAGTACAACGGTCCACATTGATGCTTTCGAATTGCTCAACTCTCTCCATAGAGGAGCCTTTCACGTTTTTGTGCAATTTCAAACGTAACTTGGTCTACTCGCATCTTTACCTTACGAAACATGGCACGAAGGCTCAACTAGCTAGTTAGACTTTTAAGCGCACTAAATAGAGTACAACGGTTCATATTGATGCTTTGGAATTGCTCAACTCTCTCCATAGAGGAGCTTTCCACGTTTTTCTGCAATTTGAAACATAACATGGTCTACTCGCGTCTTTACCTTACGAAACATGGCACGAAGGCTCAACTAGCTAGTTAGAATTTTAAGAGCACTAAATAGAGTACAACGGTGCACATTGATGCCTTGGAATTGCTCAACTCTCTCCGTAGGGGAGCTTTTTACGTTTTTGTGCAATTTCAAACATAACTTGGTGTACTCGCATCTTTACCTTACGAAACGTGGTACGAAGGCTCTACTAGCAAGCTAGACTTTTAAGGGCACTAAATAGAGTACAACGGTCCACATTGATGCTTTGGAATTGCTCAACTGTCTCCATAGAGGAGCTTTTCACGTTTTTGTGTAATTTCAAACGTAACTTGGTCTACTCGCATCTTTACCTTACGAAACATGGCACGAAGGCTCAACTAGCTAGTTAGACTTTTAAGAGCACTAAATAGAGTACAACGGTTCACATTGATGCTTTGGAGTTGCTCAACTCTCTCCATAGAGGAGCTTTTCACGTTTTTGTGCAATTTCAAACATAACTTGGTCTACTCGCATGTTTACCTTACGAAACGTTGCACGAAGGCTCAACTAGCAAGTTAGACTTTTAAAGGCACTAAATAGAGTAACACGGTCCACATTGATGCTTTGGAATTGCTCAACTCTCTCCATAGAGGAGCTTTTCACGTTTTTGTGCCATTTCAAACATAACTTGGTCTACTCGCATCTTTACCTTACGAAACGTGGCACGAAGGCTCAACTAGCAAGTTAGTCTTTTAAGAGCACTAAATAGAGTACAACGGTCTACATTGATGCTTTGGAATTGTTCAACTCTCTCCATAGAGGAGCTTTTCACGTTTTTGTGCAATTTGAGACATAACTTGGTCTATTCGCATCTTTACCTTACCAAACGTGGCACGAAGGCTCATCTAGCTAGTTAGACTTTTAAGAGCACTAAATTGAGTACAACGGTGCACATTGATGCTTTGGAATTGCTCAACTCTCTCCATAAAGGAGCTTTTCACGTTTTTGTGCAATTCCAAACATAACTTGGTCTACTCGCATCTTTACCTTACAAAACGTGGCACGAAGGCTCAACTAGCAAGTTAGACTTTTAAGGGCACTAAATAGAGTACAACGGTCCACAGTGATGCTTTGGAATTGCTCAACTCTCTCCAGAGAGGAGCTTTTCACGTTTTTGTGCAATTTCAAACATAACTTGGTCTACTCACATCTTTACCTTACGAAACGTGACACGAAGGCTCAACTAGCAAGTTAGACTTTTAAGGGCACTAAATAGAGTACAGCGGTTTACATTGATGCTTTGGAATGGCTCAACTCTCTCCATAGAGGAACTTTTTACGTTTTTGTGCAATTTCAAACATAACTTGGTCTACTCGCATCTTTACCTTACGAAACGTGGCACGAAGGCTCAACTAGCTAGTTAGACTTTTAAGAGCACTAAATAGAGTACAACGGTACACATTGATGCTTTGGAATTGCTCAACTCTCTCCATAGAGGAGCTTTTCACGTTTTTGTGCAATTTGAGACATAACATGGTCTATTCGCGTCTTTACCTTTCGAAACGTGGCACGAAGGCTCAACTAGCTAGTTAGACTTTTAAGAGCACTAAATAGAGTACAACGGTGCACATTGATGCTTTGGAATTGCTCAACTCTCTCCATAGAGGAGCTTCTCACGTTTTTGGGCAATTTCAAACATAACTTGGTCTTCTCGCATCTTTACCTTACGAAACGTGGTACGAAGGCCCAACTAGCAAGTTAGACTTTTAAGGGCACTAAATAGAGTACAACGGTCCACATTGATGCTTTGGAATTGCTCAACTCTCTCCATAGAGGAGCTTTTCACGTTTTTGTGTAATTTCAAACGTAACTTGGTCTACTCGCATCTTTACCTTACGAAACGCGGCACGAAGGCTCAACTAGCTAGTTAGACTTTTAAGAGCACTAAATAGAGTACAATGGTTCACATTGATGCTTTGGAGTTGCTCAACTCTCTCATACGGAGGAGCTTTTCACGTTTTTGTGCAATTTGAGACATAACTTGGTCTATTCGCGTCTTTACCTTACGAAACACGTGCACGAAGGCTCAACTAGCTAGTTAGACTTTTAAGAGCACTAAATAGAGTACAACGGTCCACATTGATGCTTTGGAATTGCTCAACTCTCTCCATAAAGGAGCTTTTCACGTTTTTTTTGCAATTTGAGACATAACATGGTCTATTCGCGTCTTTACCTTACGAAACGTGGCACGAAGGCTCAACTAGCTAGTTAGACTTTTAAGAGCACTAAATAGAGTACAACGGTGCCACATTGATGCTTTGGAATTGCTCAACTCTCTCCATAGAGGAGCTTTTCACGTTTTTGTGCAATTTCAAACATAACTTGGTCTATCTCGCATCTTTACCTTACGAAACGTGGTACGAAGGCCCAACTAGCAAGTTAGACTTTTAAGGGCACTAAATAGAGTACAACGGTCCACATTGATGCTTTGGAATGGCTCAACTCTCTCCATAGAGGAACTTTTTACGTTTTTGTGTAATTTCAAACATAACTTGGTCTACTCGCATCTTTACCTTACGAAACGTGGCACGAAGGCTCAACTAGCTAGTTAGACTTTTAAGAGCACTAAATAGAGTACAACGGTCCACATTGATGCTTTGGAATTGCTCAACTCTCTCCATAGAGGAGCTTTTCACGTTTTTGTGCAATTTGAGACATAACATGGTCTATTCGCGTCTTTACCTTTCGAAACGTGGCACGAAGGCTCAACTAGCTAGTTAGACTTTTAAGAGCACTAAATAGAGTACAACGGTGCACATTGATGCTTTGGAATTGCTCAACTCTCTCCATAGAGGAGCTTCTCACGTTTTTGGGCAATTTCAAACATAACTTGATCTTCTCGCATCTTTACCTTACGAAACGTGGTACGAAGGCCCAACTAGCAAGTTAGACTTTTAAGGGCACTAAATAGAGTACAACGGTCCACATTGATGCTTTGGAATTGCTCAACTCTCTCCATAGAGGAGCTTTTCACGTTTTTGTGCAATTTCAAACATAACTTGGTCTACTCACATCTTTACCTTACGAAACGTGGCACGAAGGCTCAACTAGCAAGTTAGACTTTTAAGGGCACTAAATAGAGTACAACGGTTTACATTGATGCTTTCGAATTGTTCAACTCTCTCCACGGAGGTGCTTTTCACGTTTTTGTGCAATTTGAGACATAACTTGGTCTATTCACGTCTTTACCTTACGAAACGCGGCACGAAGGCTCAACTAGCTAGTTAGACTTTTAAAAGCACTAAATAGAGTACAACGGTCCACATTGATGCTTTGGAATTGCTCAACTCTCTCCATAGAGGAGCTTTTCACGTTTTTTTTGCAATTTGAGACATAACATGGTCTATTCGCGTCTTTACCTTACGAAACGTGGCACGAAGGCTCAACTAGCTAGTTAGACTTTTAAGAGCACTAAATAGAGAACAACGATCGACATTGATGCTTTGAAATTGTTCAACTCTCTCCACAGAGAGCTTTTCACGTTTTTGTGCAATTTGAGACATAACTTGGTCTATTCACGTCTTTACCTTACGAAACGTGGCACGAAGGCTCAACTAGCTAGTTAGACTTTTAAGAGCACTAAATAGAGTACAACGGTCCACATTGATGCTTTGGAATTGCTCAACTCTCTCCATAGAGGAGCTTTTCACGTTTTTGTGCAATTTCAAACGTAACTTGGTCTACTCGCATCTTTACCTTACGAAACGTGGTATGAAGGCTCCACTAGCAAGTTAGACTTTTAAGAGCACTAAATAGAGTACAACGGTCCACATTGATGCTTTGGAATTGTTCAACTCTCTCCACAGAGGAGCGTTTAACGTTTTTGTGCAATTTGAGACATAACTTGGTCTATTCGCGTCTTTACCTTACGAAACGCGGCACGAAGACTAAACTAGCTAGTTAGACTTTTAAGAGCACTAAATAGAGTACAACGGTCCACATTGATGCTTTGGAATTGCTCAACTCTCTCCATAGAGGAGCTCTTCACGTTTTGGTGCAATTTGAGACATAACATGGTCTATTCGCGTCTTTACCTTTCGAAACGTGGCACGAAGGCTCAACTAGGTAGATAGACTTTTAAGAGCACTAAATAGAGTACAACGGTGCACATTGATGCTTTGGAATTGCTCAACTCTCTCCATAGAGGAGCTTTTCACGTTTTTGGGCAATTTCAAACATAACTAGGTCTACTCGCATCTTACCTTCTACTCGCATCTTTACCTTACGAAACGTGGCACGAAGGCTCAACTAGCAAGTTAGACTTTTAAGAGCACTAAATAGAGTACAACGGTCCACATTGATGCTTTGGAATTGCTCAACTCTCTCCATAGAGGATCTTTTCACGTTTTTGTGCAATTTCAAACGTAACTTGGTCTACTCGCATCTTTACCTTACGAAACGTGGCACGAAGGCTCAACTAGCTAGTTAGACTTTTAAGAGCACTAAATAGAGTACAACGGTTCACATTGATGCTTTGGAATTGCTCAACTCTCTCCATAGAGGAGCTTTCACGTTTTTGTGCAATTTGAGACATAACACTGGTCTACTCGCGTCTTTACCTTACGAAACATGGCACGAAGGCTCAACTAGCTAGTTAGACTTTTAAGAGCACTAAATAGAGTACAACGGTCCACATTGATGCTTTGGAAGTTGCTCAACTCTCTCCATAGAGGAGCTTTTCACGTTTTTGTGCAATTTGAGACATAACATTGGTCTATTCGCGTCTTTACCTTACGAAACAGTGGCACGAAGGCTCAACTAGCTAGTTAGACTTTTAAGAGCACTAAATAGAGTACAACGGTGCCACATTGATGCTTTGGAATTGCTCAACTCTCTCCATAGAGGAGCTTTTCACGTTTTTGTGCAATTTCAAACATAACTTGGTCTACTCGCATCTTTACCTTACGAAACGTGGCACGAAGGCTCAACTAGCGAGTTAGACTTTTAAGAGCACTAAATAGAGTACAACGGTCCACATTGATGCTTTGGAATTGCTCAACTCTCTCCATAGAGGAGCTTTTCACGTTTTTGTGCAATTTTAGACATAACTTGGTCTATTCGCAGTCTTTACCTTACGAAACGTGGCACGAAGGCTCAACTAGCTAGTTAGACTTTTAAGAGCACTAAATAGAGTACAACGGTCCACATTGATGCTTTGGAATTGCTCAACTCTCTCCATAGAGGAGCTTTTCACGTTTTTGTGCAATTTGAGACACAACATGGTCTATTCATGTCTTTACCTTACGAAACGTGGCACGAAGGCTCAACTAGCTAGTTAGACTTTTAAGAGCACTAAATAGAGTACAACGGTCCACATTGATGCTTTGGAATTGCTCAACTCTCTCCATAGAGGATCTTTTCACGTTTTTGTGCAATTTCAAACGTAACTTGGTCTACTCGCATCTTTACCTTACGAAACGTGGTACGAAGGCTCCACTAGCAAGTTAGACTTTTAAGAGCACTAAATAGAGTACAACGGTCCACATTGATGCTTTGGAGTTGCTCAACTCTCTCCATAGAGGAGCTTTTAACGTTTTTGTGCAATTTGAGACATAACATGGTCTATTCGCGTCTTTACCTTACGAAACGCGGCACGAAGACTCAACTAGCTAGTTAGACTTTTAAGAGCACTAAATAGAGTACAACGGTCCACATTGATGCTTTGGAATTGCTCAACTCTCTCCATAGAGGAGCTTTTCACGTTTTGGTGCAATTTGAGACATAACATGGTCTATTCGCGTCTTTACCTTTCGAAACGTGGCACGAAGGCTCAACTAGCTAGATTAGACTTTTAAGAGCACTAAATAGAGTACAACGGTGCACATTGATGCTTTGGAATTGCTCAACTCTCTCCATAGAGGAGCTTTTCACGTTTTTGTGCAATGTCAAACATAACTATGGTCTACTCGCATCTTACTTACTCCAATCTTTACCTTACGAAACGTGGTACGAAGGCTCAACTAGCAAGTTAGACTTTTAAGAGCACTAAATAGAGTACAACGGTCCACATTGATGCTTTGGAATTGCTCAACTCTCTCCATAGAGGATCTTTTCACGTTTTTGTGCAATTTCAAACGTAACTTGGTCTACTCGCATCTTTACCTTACGAAACGTGGCTACTGAAGGCTCAACTAGCAAGTTAGACTTTTAAGAGCACTAAATAGAGTACAACGGTCCACATTGATGCTTTGGAATTGTTCAACTCTCTCCACAGAGGAGCGTTTAACGTTTTTGTGCAATTTGAGACATAACTTGGTCTATTCGCGTCTTTACCTTACGAAACGCGGCACGAAGACTAAACTAGCTAGTTAGACTTTTAAGAGCACTAAATAGAGTACAACGGTCCACATTGATGCTTTGGAATTGCTCAACTCTCTCCATAGAGGAGCTCTTCACGTTTTGGTGCAATTTGAGACATAACATGGTCTATTCGCGTCTTTACCTTTCGAAACGTGGCACGAAGGCTCAACTAGGTAGATAGACTTTTAAGAGCACTAAATAGTGTACAACGGTGCACATTGATGCTTTGGAATTGCTCAACTCTCTCCATAGAGGAGCTTTTCACGTTTTTGGGCAATTTCAAACATAACTAGGTCTACTCGCATCTTTACCTTCTACTCGCATCTTTACCTTACGAAACGTGGTACGAAGGCTCAACTAGCAAGTTAGACTTTTAAGAGCACTAAATAGAGTACAACGGTCCACATTGATGCTTTGGAATTGCTCAACTCTCTCCATAGAGGAGCTTTTCACGTTTTTGTGCAATTTCAAACTTAACTTGGTCTACTCGCATCTTTACCTTACGAAACGTGGCACGAAGGCTCAACTAGCTAGTTAGACTTTTAAGAGCACTAAATAGAGTACAACGGTCCACATTGATGCTTTGGAATTGCTCAACTCTCTCCATAGAGGAGCTTTTCACGTTTTTGTGCAATTTGAGACATAACATTGGTCTACTCGCGTCTTTACCTTACGAAACGTGGCACGAAGGCTCAACTAGCTAGTTAGACTTTTAAGAGCACTAAATAGAGTACAACGGTCCACATTGATGCTTTGGAATTGCTCAACTCTCTCCATAGAGGAGCTTTTAACGTTTTTGTGCAATTTGAGACATAACATTGGTCTATTCGCGTCTTTACCTTACGAAACGTGGCACGAAGGCTCAACTAGCTAGTTAGACTTTTAAGAGCACTAAATAGAGTACAACGGTGCCACATTGATGCTTTGGAATTGCTCAACTCTCTCCATAGAGGAGCTTTTCACGTTTTTGTGCAATTTCAAACATAACTTGGTCTACTCGCATCTTTACCTTACGAAACGTGGCACGAAGGCTCAACTAGCGAGTTAGACTTTTAGAGCACTAAATAGAGTACAACGGTCCACATTGATGCTGTGGAATTGCTCAACTCTCTCCATAGGAGGAGCTTTTCACGTTTTTGTGCAATTTTAGACTTAACTTGGTCTATTCACGTCTTTACCTTACGAAACGCGGCACGAAGGCTCAACTAGCTAGTTAGACTTTTAAGAGCACTAAATAGAGTACAACGGTCCACATTGATGCTTTGGAATTGCTCAACTCTCTCCATAGAGGAGCTTTTCACGTTTTTGTGCAATTTGAGACACAACATGGTCTATTCATGTCTTTACCTTACGAAACGTGGCACGAAGGCTCAACTAGCTAGTTAGACTTTTAAGAGCACTAAATAGAGTACAACGGTCCACATTGATGCTTTGGAATTGCTCAACTCTCTCCATAGAGGATCTTTTCACGTTTTTGTGCAATTTCAAACGTAACTTGGTCTACTCGCATCTTTACCTTACGAAACGTGGTACGAAGGCTCAACTAGCAAGTTAGACTTTTAAGAGCACTAAATAGAGTACAACGGTCCACATTGATGCTTTGGAATTGCTCAACTCTCTCCATAGAGGAGCTTTTAACGTTTTTGTGCAATTTGAGACATAACATGGTCTATTCGCGTCTTTACCTTACGAAACGCGGCACGAAGACTCAACTAGCTAGTTAGACTTTTAAGAGCACTAAATAGAGTACAACGGTCCACATTGATGCTTTGGAATTGCTCAACTCTCTCCATAGAGGAGCTTTTCACGTTTTGGTGCAATTTGAGACATAACATGGTCTATTCGCGTCTTTACCTTACGAAACGTGGCACGAAGGCTCAACTAGCTAGTTAGACTTTTAAGAGCACTAAATAGAGTACAACGGTGCACATTGATGCTTTGGAATTGCTCAACTCTCTCCATAGAGGAGCTTTTCACGTTTTTGGGCAATGTCAAACATAACTAGGTCTACTCGCATCTTTACCTTCTACTCCAATCTTTACCTTACGAAACGTGGTACGAAGGCTCAACTAGCAAGTTAGACTTTTAAGAGCACTAAATAGAGTACAACGGTCCACATTGAGGCTTTGGAGTTGCTCAACTCTCTCCATAGAGGAGCTTTTAACGTTTTTGTGCAATTTGAGACATAACATGGTCTATTCGCGTCTTTACCTTACGAAACGCGGCACGAAGACTCAACTAGCTAGTTAGACTTTTAAGAGCACTAAATAGAGTACAACGGTCCACATTGATGCTTTGGAATTGCTCAACTCTCTCCATAGAGGAGCTTTTCACGTTTTGGTGCAATTTGAGACATAACATGGTCTATTCGCGTCTTTACCTTACGAAACGTGGCACGAAGGCTCAACTAGGCTAGATTAGACTTTTAAGAGCACTAAATAGAGTACAACGGTGCACATTGATGCTTTGGAATTGCTCAACTCTCTCCATAGAGGAGCTTTTCACGTTTTTGTGCAATTTCAAACATAACTTGGTCTACTCGCATCTTTACCTTACGAAACGTGGCACGAAGGCTCAACTAGCAAGTTAGACTTTTAAGAGCACTAAATAGAGTACAACGGTCCACATTGATGCTTTGGAATTGCTCAACTCTCTCCATAGAGGAGCTTTTCACGTTTTTGTGCAATTTCAAACATAACTTGGTCTACTCGCATCTTTACCTTACGAAACGTGGCACGAAGGCTCAACTAGCAAGTTAGACTTTTAAGAGCACTAAATAGAGTACAACGGTCCACATTGATGCTTTGGAATTGCTCAACTCTCTCCATAGAGGAGCTTTTCACGTTTTTGTGCAATTTGAGACATAACTTGGTCTATTCGCGTCTTTACCTTACGAAACGCGGCACGAAGGCTCAACTAGCTAGTTAGACTTTTAAGAGCACTAAATAGAGTACAACGGTCCACATTGATGCTTTGGAATTGCTCAACTCTCTCCATAGAGGAGCTCTTCACGTTTTGGTGCAATTTGAGACATAACATGGTCTATTCGCGTCTTTACCTTTCGAAACGTGGCACGAAGGCTCAACTAGGTAGATAGACTTTTAAGAGCACTAAATAGTGTACAACGGTGCACATTGATGCTTTGGAATTGCTCAACTCTCTCCATAGAGGAGCTTTTCACGTTTTTGGGCAATTTCAAACATAACTAGGTCTACTCGCATCTTTACCTTCTACTCGCATCTTTACCTTCCGAAACGTGGTACGAAGGCTCAACTAGCAAGTTAGACTTTTAAGAGCACTAAATAGAGTACAACGGTCCACATTGATGCTTTGGAATTGCTCAACTCTCTCCATAGAGGAGCTTTTCACGTTTTTGTGCAATTCCAAACTTAACTTGGTATACTCGCATCTTTACCTTACGAAACGTGGCACGAAGGCTCAACTAGCTAGTTAGACTTTTAAGCGCACTAAATAGAGTACAACGGTCCACATTGATGCTTTGGAATTGCTCAACTCTCTCCATAGAGGAGCTTTTCACGTTTTTGTGCAATTTGAGACATAACTTGGTCTACTTCGCGTCTTTACCTTACGAAACGTGGCACGAAGGCTCAACTAGCTAGTTAGACTTTTAAGAGCACTAAATAGAGTACAACGGTCCACATTGATGCTTTGGAATTGCTCAACTCTCTCCATAGAGGAGCTTTTCACGTTTTTGTGCAATTTGAGACATAACATTGGTCTATTCGCGTCTTTACCTTACGAAACGTGGCACGAAGGCTCAACTAGCTAGTTAGACTTTTAAGAGCACTAAATAGAGTACAACGGTCCACATTGATGCTTTGGAATTGCTCAACTCTCTCCATAGAGGAGCTTTTCACGTTTTTGTGCAATTTCAAACATAACTTGGTCTACTCGCATCTTTACCTTACGAAACGTGGCACGAAGGCTCAACTAGCGAGTTAGACTTTTAAGAGCACTAAATAGAGTACAACGGTCCACATTGATGCTTTGGAATTGCTCAACTCTCTCCATAGAGGAGCTTTTCACGTTTTTGTGCAATTTAGACATAACTTGGTCTATTCGCGTCTTTACCTTACGAAACGTGGCACGAAGGCTCAACTAGCTAGTTAGACTTTTAAGAGCACTAAATAGAGTACAACGGTCCACATTGATGCTTTGGAATTGCTCAACTCTCTCCATAGAGGAGCTTTTCACGTTTTTGTGCAATTTGAGACATAACATTGGTCTATTCGCGTCTTTACCTTACGAAACGTGGCACGAAGGCTCAACTAGCTAGTTAGACTTTTAAGAGCACTAAATAGAGTACAACGGTCCACATTGATGCTTTGGAATTGCTCAACTCTCTCCATAGAGGAGCTTTTCACGTTTTTGTGCAATTTCAAACATAACTTGGTCTACTCGCATCTTTACCTTACGAAACGTGGCACGAAGGCTCAACTAGCAAGTTAGACTTTTAAGAGCACTAAATAGAGTACAACGGTCCACATTGATGCTTTGGAATTGCTCAACTCTCTCCATAGAGGAGCTTTTCACGTTTTTGTGCAATTTGAGACATAACATGGTCTATTCGCGTCTTTACCTTACGAAACGCGGCACGAAGGCTCAACTAGCTAGTTAGACTTTTAAGAGCACTAAATAGAGTACAACGGTCCACATTGATGCTTTGGAATTGCTCAACTCTCTCCATAGAGGAGCTTTTCACGTTTTTGTGCAATTTGAGACATAACATGGTCTATTCGCGTCTTTACCTTACGAAACGTGGCACGAAGGCTCAACTAGCTAGATTAGACTTTTAAGAGCACTAAATAGAGTACAACGGTGCCACATTGATGCTTTGGAATTGCTCAACTCTCTCCATAGAGGAGCTTTTCACGTTTTTGTGCAATTTCAAACATAACTTGGTCTATTCGCAGTCTTTACCTTACGAAACGTGGCACGAAGGCTCAACTAGCAAGTTAGACTTTTAAGAGCACTAACTAGAGTACAACGGTCCACATTGATGCTTTGGAATTGCTCAACTCTCTCCATAGAGGAGCTTTTCACGTTTTTGTGCAATTTCAAACATAACTTGGTCTACTCGCATCTTTACCTTACGAAACGTGGCACGAAGGCTCAACTAGCTAGTTAGACTTTTAGGAGCACTAAATAGAGTACAACGGTCCACATTGATGCTTTGGAATTGCTCAACTCTCTCCATAGAGGAGCTTTTCACGTTTTTGTGCAATTTGAGACATAACTTGGTCTACTCGCGTCTTTACCTTACGAAACGTGGCACGAAGGCTCAACTAGCTAGTTAGACTTTTAAGAGCACTAAATAGAGTACAACGGTCCACATTGATGCTTTGGAATTGCTCAACTCTCTCCATAGAGGAGCTTTTCACGTTTTTGTGCAATTTCAAACATAACTTGGTCTACTCGCATCTTTACCTTACGAAACGTGGCACGAAGGCTCAACTAGCGAGATTAGACTTTTAGAGCACTAAATAGAGTACAACGGTCCACATTGATGCTTTGGAATTGCTCAACTCTCTCCATAGGAGGAGCTTTTCACGTTTTTGTGCAATTTAGACATAACTTGGTCTATTCGCGTCTTTACCTTACGAAACGCTGGCACGAAGGCTCAACTAGCTAGTTAGACTTTTAAGAGCACTAAATAGAGTACAACGGTCCACATTGATGCTTTGGAATTGCTCAACTCTCTCCATAGAGGAGCTTTTCACGTTTTTGTGCAATTTGAGACATAACATGGTCTATTCGCGTCTTTACCTTACGAAACGTGGCACGAAGGCTCAACTAGCTAGTTAGACTTTTAAGAGCACTAAATAGAGTACAACGGTCCACATTGATGCTTTGGAATTGCTCAACTCTCTCCATAGAGGAGCTTTTCACGTTTTTGTGCAATTTCAAACAGTAACTTGGTCTACTCGCATCTTTACCTTACGAAACGTGGCACGAAGGCTCAACTAGCTAAGTTAGACTTTTAAGAGCACTAAATAGAGTACAACGGTCCACATTGATGCTTTGGAATTGCTCAACTCTCTCCATAGAGGAGCTTTTCACGTTTTTGTGCAATTTGAGACATAACATGGTCTATTCGCGTCTTTACCTTACGAAACGTGGCACGAAGGCTCAACTAGCTAGTTAGACTTTTAAGAGCACTAAATAGAGTACAACGGTCCACATTGATGCTTTGGAATTGCTCAACTCTCTCCATAGAGGAGCTTTTCACGTTTTTGTGCAATTTGAGACATAACATTGGTCTATTCGCGTCTTTACCTTACGAAACGTGGCACGAAGGCTCAACTAGCTAGTTAGACTTTTAAGAGCACTAAATAGAGTACAACGGTGCCACATTGATGCTTTGGAATTGTTCAACTCTCTCCATAGAGGAGCTTTTCACGTTTTTGTGCAATTTCAAACATAACTTGGTCTACTCGCATCTTTACCTTACGAAACGTGGCACGAAGGCTCAACTAGCAAGTTAGACTTTTAAGAGCACTAAATAGAGTACAACGGTCCACATTGATGCTTTGGAATTGCTCAACTCTCTCCATAGAGGAGCTTTTCACGTTTCTGTGCAATTTCAAACATAACTTGGTCTACTCGCATCTTTACCTCACAAAACGTGGCACGAAGGCTCAACTAGCTAGTTAGACTTTTAAGAGCACTAAATAGAGTACAACGGTCCACATTGATGCTTTGGAATTGCTCAACTCTCTCCATAGAGGAGCTTTTCCACGTTTTTGTGCAATTTGAGACATAACACTGGTCTACTCGCGTCTTTACCTTACGAAACGTGGCACGAAGGCTCAACTAGCTAGTTAGACTTTTAAGAGCACTAAATAGAGTACAACGGTGCCACATTGATGCTTTGGAATTGCTCAACTCTCTCCATAGAGGAGCTTTTCACGTTTTTGTGCAATTTCAAACATAAATTGGTGTACTCGCATCCTTACCTTACGAAACGTGGCACGAAGGCTCAACTAGCGAGTTAGACTTTTAAGAGCACTAAATAGAGTACAACGGTCCACATTGATGCTTTGGAATTGCTCAACTCTCTCCATAGAGGAGCTTTTCACGTTTTTGTGCAATTTTAGACATAACTTGGTCTATTCGCGTCTTTACCTTACGAAACGTGGCACGAAGGCTCAACTAGCTAGTTAGACTTTTAAGAGCACTAAATAGAGTACAACGGTCCACATTGATGCTTTGGAATTGCTCAACTCTCTCCATAGAGGAGCTTTTCACGTTTTTGTGCAATTTGAGACATAACATGGTCTATTCGCGTCTTTACCTTACGAAACGTGGCACGAAGGCTCAACTAGCTAGTTAGACTTTTAAGAGCACTAAATAGAGTACAACGGTCCACATTGATGCTTTGGAATTGCTCAACTCTCTCCATAGAGGAGCTTTTCACGTTTTTGTGCAATTTGAGACATAACATGGTCTATTCGCGTCTTTACCTTACGAAACGTGGCACGAAGGCTCAACTAGCTAGTTAGACTTTTAAGAGCACTAAATAGAGTACAACGGTCCACATTGATGCTTTGGAATTGCTCAACTCTCTCCATAGAGGAGCTTTTCACGTTTTTGTGCAATTTCAAACATAACTTGGTCTACTCGCATCTTTACCTTACGAAACGTGGCACGAAGGCTCAACTAGCTAAGTTAGACTTTTAAGAGCACTAAATAGAGTACAACGGTCCACATTGATGCTTTGGAATTGCTCAACTCTCTCCATAGAGGAGCTTTTCACATTTTTGTGCAATTTCAAACATAACTTGGTCTACTCGCATCTTTACCTTACGAAACGTGGCACGAAGGCTCAACTAGCTAGTTAGACTTTTAAGAGCACTAAATAGAGTACA
Organism: Tripterygium wilfordii; assembly: GCF_013401445.1. NCBI lineage: Eukaryota > Viridiplantae > Streptophyta > Magnoliopsida > Celastrales > Celastraceae > Tripterygium > Tripterygium wilfordii. Next base: position 8,493,981 of record NC_052253.1, read on the forward strand.
ACGGTCCACATTGATGCTTTGGAATTGCTCAACTCTCTCCATAGAGGAGCTTTTCACGTTTTTGTGCAATTTGAGACATAACATGGTCTATTCACGTCTTTACCTTACGAAACGTGGCACGAAGGCTCAACTAGCTAGTTAGACTTTTAAGAGCACTAAATAGAGTAGAACGGTGCACATTGATGCCTTGGAATAGCTCAACTCTCTCCATAGAGGAGCTTTTTACGTTTTTGTGCAATTTCAAACATAACTTGGTCTACTCGCATCTTTACCTTACGAAACGTGGCACGAAGGCTCAACTAGCGAGTGAGACTTTTAAGAGCACTAAATAGAGTACAACGGTCCACATTGATGCTTTGGAATTGCTCAACTCTCTCCATAGGAGGAGCTTTTCACGTTTTTGTGCAATTTAGACATAACTTGGTCTATTCACGTCTTTACCTTACGAAACGCGGCACGAAGGCTCAACTAGCTAGTTAGACTTTTAAGAGCACTAAATAGAGTACAACGGTCCACATTGATGCTTTGGAATTGCTCAACTCTCTCCATAGAGGAGCTTTTCACGTTTTTGTGCAATTTGAGACATAACATTGGTCTATTCGCGTCTTTACCTTACGAAACGTGGCACGAAGGCTCAACTAGCTAGTTAGACTTTTAAGAGCACTAAATAGAGTACAACGGTCCACATTGATGCTTTGGAATTGCTCAACTCTCTCCATAGAGGAGCTTTTCACGTTTTTGTGCAATTTCAAACATAACTTGGTCTACTCGCATCTTTACCTTACGAAACGTGGCACAAAGGCTCAACTAGCTAGTTAGACTTTTAAGAGCACTAAATAGAGTACAACGGTCCACATTGATGCTTTGGAATTGCTCAACTCTCTCCATAGAGGAGCTTTTCACGTTTTTGTGCAATTTCAAACATAACTTGGTCTACTCGCATCTTTACCTTACGAAACGTGGCACGAAGGCTCAACTAGCAAGTTAGACTTTTAAGAGCACTAAATAGAGTACAACGGTCCACATTGATGCTTTGGAATTGCTCAACTCTCTCCATAGAGGAGCTTTTCACGTTTTTGTGCAATTTCAAACATAACTTGGTCTACTCGCATCTTTACCTTACGAAACGTGGCACGAAGGCTCAACTAGCAAGTTAGACTTTTAAGAGCACTAAATAGAGTACAACGGTCCACATTGATGCTTTGGAATTGCTCAACTCTCTCCATAGAGGAGCTTTTCACGTTTTTGTGCAATTTCAAACATAACTTGGTCTACTCGCATCTTTACCTGACGAAACGTGGCACGAAGGCTCAACTAGCTAGTTAGACTTTTAAGAGAACTAAATCGAGTACAACGGTCCACATTGATGCTTTGGAATTGCTCAACTCTCTCCATAGAGGAGCTTTTCACGTTTTTGTGCAATTTGAGACATAACATGGTCTAATCGCGTCTTTACCTTACGAAACGTGGCACGAAGGCTCAACTAGCTAGTTAGACTTTTAAGAGCACTAAATAGAGTACAACGGTCCACATTGATGCTTTGGAATTGCTCAACTCTCTCCATAGAGGAGCTTTTCACGTTTTTGTGCAATTTCAAACATAACTTGGTCTACTCGCATCTTTACCTTACGAAACGTGGCACGAAGGCTCAACTAGCTAAGTTAGACTTTTAAGAGGCACTAAATAGAGTACAACGGTCCACATTGATGCTTTGGAATTGCTCAACTCTCTCCATAGAGGAGCTTTTCACGTTTTTGTGCAATTTCAAACATAACTTGGTCTACTCGCATCTTTACCTTACGAAACGTGGCACGAAGGCTCAACTAGCTAGTTAGACTTTTAAGAGCACTAAATAGAGTACAACGGTCCACATTGATGCTTTGGAATTGCTCAACTCTCTCCATAGAGGAGCTTTTCACGTTTTTGTGCAATTTCAAACATAACTTGGTCTACTCGCATCTTTACCTTACGAAACGTGGCACGAAGGCTCAACTAGCTAAGTTAGACTTTTAAGAGCACTAAATAGAGTACAACGGTCCACATTGATGCTTTGGAATTGCTCAACTCTCTCCATAGAGGAGCTTTTCACGTTTTTGTGCAATTTCAAACATAACTTGGTCTACTCGCATCTTTACCTTACGAAACGTGGCACGAAGGCTCAACTAGCTAAGTTAGACTTTTAAGAGCACTAAATAGAGTACAACGGTCCACATTGATGCTTTGGAATTGCTCAACTCTCTCCATAGAGGAGCTTTTCACGTTTTTGTGCAATTTGAGACATAACTTGGTCTATTCGCATCTTTACCTTACGAAACGTGGCACGCAGGCTCAACTAGCTAGTTAGACTTTTAAGAGCACTAAATAGAGTACAACGGTGCCACATTGATGCTTTGGAATTGCTCAACTCTCTCCATAGAGGAGCTTTTCACGTTTTTGTGCAATTTCAAACATAACTTGGTCTACTCGCATCTTTACCTTACGAAACGTGGCACGAAGGCTCAACTAGCAAGTTAGACTTTTAAGGGCACTAAATAGAGTACAACGGTCCACATTGATGCTTTGGAATTGCTCAACTCTCTCCATAGAGGAGCTTTTCACGTTTTTGTGCAATTTCAAACATAACTTGGTCTACTCGCATCTTTACCTTACGAAACGTGGCACGAAGGCTCAACTAGCTAAGTTAGACTTTTAAGGGCACTAAATAGAGTACAACGGTCCACATTGATGCTTTGGAATTGCTCAACTCTCTCCATAGAGGAGCTTTTCACGTTTTTGTGCAATTTCAAACATAACTTGGTCTACTCGCATCTTTACCTTACGAAACGTGGCACGAAGGCTCAACTAGCTAGTTAGACTTTTAAGAGCACTAAATAGAGTACAACGGTCCACATTGATGCTTTGGAATTGCTCAACTCTCTCCATAGAGGAGCTTTTCACGTTTTTGTGCAATTTGAGACATAACATTGGTCTATTCGCGTCTTTACCTTACGAAACGTGGCACGAAGGCTCAACTAGCTAGTTAGACTTTTAAGAGCACTAAATAGAGTACAACGGTCCACATTGATGCTTTGGAATTGCTCAACTCTCTCCATAGAGGAGCTTTTCACGTTTTTGTGCAATTTCAAACATAACTTGGTCTATCTCGCATCTTTACCTTACGAAACGTGGCACGAAGGCTCAACTAGCAAGTTAGACTTTTAAGGGCACTAAATAGAGTACAACGGTCCACATTGATGCTTTGGAATTGCTCAACTCTCTCCATAGAGGAGCTTTTCACGTTTTTGTGCAATTTCAAACATAACTTGGTCTACTCGCATCTTTACCTTACGAAACGTGGCACGAAGGCTCAACTAGCTAGTTAGACTTTTAAGAGCACTAAATAGAGTACAACGGTCCACATTGATGCTTTGGAATTGCTCAACTCTCTCCATAGAGGAGCTTTTCACGTTTTTGTGCAATTTCAAACATAACTTGGTCTACTCGCATCTTTACCTTACGAAACGTGGCACGAAGGCTCAACTAGCTAAGTTAGACTTTTAAGAGGCACTAAATAGAGTACAACGGTCCACATTGATGCTTTGGAATTGCTCAACTCTCTCCATAGAGGAGCTTTTCACGTTTTTGTGCAATTTCAAACATAACTTGGTCTACTCGCATCTTTACCTTACGAAACGTGGCACGAAGGCTCAACTAGCTAGTTAGACTTTTAAGAGCACTAAATAGAGTACAACGGTCCACATTGATGCTTTGGAATTGTTCAACTCTCTCCATAGAGGAGCTTTTCACGTTTTTGTGCAATTTGAGACATAACTTGGTCTATTCGCATCTTTACCTTACGAAACGTGGCACGCAGGCTCAACTAGCTAGTTAGACTTTTAAGAGCACTAAATAGAGTACAACGGTGCCACATTGATGCTTTGGAATTGCTCAACTCTCTCCATAGAGGAGCTTTTCACGTTTTTGTGCAATTTCAAACATAACTTGGTCTACTCGCATCTTTACCTTACGAAACGTGGCACGAAGGCTCAACTAGCAAGTTAGACTTTTAAGGGCACTAAATAGAGTACAACGGTCCACATTGATGCTTTGGAATTGCTCAACTCTCTCCATAGAGGAGCTTTTCACGTTTTTGTGCAATTTCAAACATAACTTGGTCTACTCGCATCTTTACCTTACGAAACGTGGCACGAAGGCTCAACTAGCAAGTTAGACTTTTAAGGGCACTAAATAGAGTACAACGGTCCACATTGATGCTTTGGAATTGCTCAACTCTCTCCATAGAGGAGCTTTTCACGTTTTTGTGCAATTTCAAACATAACTTGGTCTACTCGCATCTTTACCTTACGAAACGTGGCACGAAGGCTCAACTAGCTAGTTAGACTTTTAAGAGCACTAAATAGAGTACAACGGTCCACATTGATGCTTTGGAATTGCTCAACTCTCTCCATAGAGGAGCTTTTCACGTTTTTGTGCAATTTGAGACATAACATTGGTCTATTCGCGTCTTTACCTTACGAAACGTGGCACGAAGGCTCAACTAGCTAGTTAGACTTTTAAGAGCACTAAATAGAGTACAACGGTGCCACATTGATGCTTTGGAATTGCTCAACTCTCTCCATAGAGGAGCTTTTCACGTTTTTGTGCAATTTCAAACATAACTTGGTCTATCTCGCATCTTTACCTTACGAAACGTGGCACGAAGGCTCAACTAGCTAAGTTAGACTTTTAAGGGCACTAAATAGAGTACAACGGTCCACATTGATGCTTTGGAATTGCTCAACTCTCTCCATAGAGGAGCTTTTCACGTTTTTGTGCAATTTCAAACATAACTTGGTCTACTCGCATCTTTACCTTACGAAACGTGGCACGAAGGCTCAACTAGCTAAGTTAGACTTTTAAGAGGCACTAAATAGAGTCCAACGGTCCACATTGATGCTTTGGAATTGTTCAACTCTCTCCATAGAGGAGCTTTTCACGTTTTTGTGCAATTTGAGACATAACTTGGTCTATTCGCGTCTTTACCTTACGAAACGCGGCACGAAGGCTCAACTAGCTAGTTAGACTTTTAAGAGCACTAAATAGAGTACAACGGTCCACATTGATGCTTTGGAATTGCTCAACTCTCTCCATAGAGGAGCTTTTCACGTTTTTGTGCAATTTGATACATAACATGGTCTATTCGCGTCTTTACCTTACGAAACGTGGCACGAAGGCTCAACTAGCTAGTTAGACTTTTAAGAGCACTAAATAGAGTCCAACGGTCCACATTGATGCTTTGGAATTGCTCAACTCTCTCCATAGAGGAGCTTTTCACGTTTTTGTGCAATTTGAGACATAACATTGGTCTATTCGCGTCTTTACCTTACGAAACGTGGCACGAAGGCTCAACTAGCTAGTTAGACTTTTAAGAGCACTAAATAGAGTACAACGGTCCACATTGATGCTTTGGAATTGCTCAACTCTCTCCATAGAGGAGCTTTTCACGTTTTTGTGCAATTTCAAACATAACTTGGTCTACTCGCATCTTTACCTTACGAAACGTGGCACGAAGGCTCAACTAGCAAGTTAGACTTTTAAGACCGCTAAATAGAGTACAACGGTCCAAATTGAGGCTTTGGAATTGCTCAACTCTCTCCAGAGAGGAGCTTTTCACGTTTTTGTGCAATTTCAAACATAACTTGGTCTACTCGCATCTTTACCTTACGAAACGTGGCACGAAGGCTCAACTAGCTAGTTAGACTTTTAAGAGCACTAAATAGAGTACAACGGTCCACATTGATGCTTTGGAATTGCTCAACTCTCTCCATAGAGGAGCTTTTCACGTTTTTGTGCAATTTCAAACATAACTTGGTCTACTCGCATCTTTACCTTACGAAACGTGGCACGAAGGCTCAACTAGCTAAGTTAGACTTTTAAGAGGCACTAAATAGAGTACAACGGTCCACATTGATGCTTTGGAATTGCTCAACTCTCTCCATAGAGGAGCTTTTCACGTTTTTGTGCAATTTCAAACATAACTTGGTCTACTCGCATCTTTACCTTACGAAACGTGGCACGAAGGCTCAACTAGCAAGTTAGACTTTTAAGAGCACTAAATAGAGTACAACGGTCCACATTGATGCTTTGGAATTGCTCAACTCTCTCCATAGAGGAGCTTTTCACGTTTTTGTGCAATTTGAGACATAACTTGGTCTATTCGCATCTTTACCTTACGAAACGTGGCACGAAGGCTCATCTAGCTAGTTAGACTTTTAAGAGCACTAAATAGAGTACAACGGTCCACATTGATGCTTTGGAATTGCTCAACTCTCTCCATAGAGGAGCTTTTCACGTTTTTGTGCAATTTCAAACATAACTTGGTCTAGTCGCATCTTTACCTTACGAAACGTGGCACGAAGGCTCAACTAGCTAAGTTAGACTTTTAAGGGCACTAAATAGAGTACAACGGTCCACATTGATGCTTTGGAATTGCTCAACTCTCTCCATAGAGGAGCTTTTCACGTTTTTGTGCAATTTCAAACATAACTTGGTCTACTCGCATCTTTACCTTACGAAACGTGGCACGAAGGCTCAACTAGCAAGTTAGACTTTTAAGGGCACTAAATAGAGTACAACGGTCCACATTGATGCTTTGGAATTGCTCAACTCTCTCCATAGAGGAGCTTTTCACGTTTTTGTGCAATTTCAAACATAACTTGGTCTACTCGCATCTTTACCTTACGAAACGTGGCACGAAGGCTCAACTAGCTAGTTAGACTTTTAAGAGCACTAAATAGAGTACAACGGTCCACATTGATGCTTTGGAATTGCTCAACTCTCTCCATAGAGGAGCTTTTCACGTTTTTGTGCAATTTGAGACATAACATGGTCTATTCGCGTCTTTACCTTACAAAACGTGGCACGAAGGCTCAACTAGCTAGTTAGACTTTTAAGAGCACTGAATAGAGTACAACGGTGCACATTGATGCTTTGGAATTGCTCAACTCTCTCCATGGAGGAGCTTTTCACATTTTTGTGCAATTTCAAACATAACTTGGTCTACTCGCATCTTTACCTTACGAAACGTGGCACGAAGGCTCAACTAGCAAGTTAGACTTTTAAGGGCACTAAATAGAGTACAACGGTCCACATTGATGCTTTGGAATTGCTCAACTCTCTCCATAGAGGAGCTTTTCACGTTTTTGTGCAATTTCAAACATAACTTGGTCTACTCGCATCTTTACCTTACGAAACGTGGCACGAAGGCTCAACTAGCTAAGTTAGACTTTTAAGAGCACTAAATAGAGTACAACGGTCCACATTGATGCTTTGGAATTGCTTCAACTCTCTCCACAGAGGAGCTTTTCACGTTTTTGTGCAATTTGAGACATAACTTGGTCTATTCGCGTCTTTACCTTACGAAACGCGGCACGAAGGCTCAACTAGCTAGTTAGACTTTTAAGAGCACTAAATAGAGTACAACGGTCCACATTGATGCTTTGGAATTGCTCAACTCTCTCCATAGAGGAGCTTTTCACGTTTTTTTTGCAATTTGAGACATAACATGGTCTATTCGCATCTTTACCTTACGAAACGTGGCACGAAGGCTCAACTAGCTAGTTAGACTTTTAAGAGCACTAAATAGAGTACAACGGTCCACATTGAGGCTTTGGAATTGCTCAACTCTCTCCAAAGAGGAGCTTTTCACGTTTTTGTGCAATTTGAGACATAACTTGGTCTATTCGCAGTCTTTACCTTACGAAACGCGGCACGAAGGCTCAACTAGCTAGTTAGACTTTTAAGAGCACTAAATAGAGTACAACGGTCCACATTGATGCTTTGGAATTGCTCAACTCTCTCCATAGAGGAGCTTTTCACGTTTTTGTGCAATTTGAGACATAACATTGGTCTATTCGCAGTCTTTACCTTACGAAACGTGGCACGAAGACTCAACTAGCAAGTTAGACTTTTAAGGGCACTAAATAGAGTACAACGGTCCACATTGATGCTTTGGAATTGCTCAACTCTCTCCATGGAGGAGCTTTTCACGTTTTCGTGCAATTTCAAACATAAATTGGTGTACTCGCATCCTTACCTTACGAAACGTGGCACGAAGGCTCAACTAGCGAGTTAGACTTTTAAGAGCACTAAATAGAGTACAACGGTCCACATTGATGCTTTGGAATTGCTCAACTCTCTCCATAGAGGAGATTTTCACGTTTTTGTGCAATTTGAGACATAACTTGGTCTATTCGCGTCTTTACCTTACGAAACGCTGGCACGAAGGCTCAACTAGCGAGTTAGACTTTTAAGAGCACTAAATAGAGTACAACGGTCCACATTGATGCTTTGGAATTGCTCAACTCTCTCCATAGAGGAGATTTTCACGTTTTTGTGCAATTTGAGACATAACATAGTCTATTCGCGTATTTACCTTACGAAACGTGGCATGAAGGCTCAACTAGCTAGTTAGACTTTTAAGAGCTCTAAATAGAGTACAAGGGTGCACATTGATGCTTTGGAATTGCTCAACTCTCTCCATAGAGGAGCTTTTCACGTTTTTGTGCAATTTCAAACATAACTTGGTCTACTCGCATCTTTACCTTACGAAACGTGGCACGAAGGCTCAACTAGCTAGTTAGACTTTTAAGAGCACTAAATAGAGTACAACGGTCCACATTGATGCATTGGAATTGCTCAACTCTCTCCATAGAGGAGCTTTTCACGTTTTTGTGCAATTTCAAACATAACTAGGTCTAGTCTACTTCGCGTCTTTACCTTACGAAACGTGGCACGAAGGCTCAACTAGCTAGTTAGACTTTTAAGGGCACTAAATAGAGTACAACGGTCCACATTGATGCTTTGGAATTGCTCAACTCTCTCCATAGAGGAGCTTTTCACGTTTTTGTGCAATTTCAAACATAACTTGGTCTACTCGCATCTTTACCTTACGAAACGTGGCACGAAGGCTCAACTAGCTAGTTAGACTTTTAAGAGCACTAAATAGAGTACAACGGTCCACATTGATGCTTTGGAATTGCTCAACTCTCTCCATAGAGGAGCTTTTCACGTTTTTGTGCAATTTGAGACATAAAATGGTCTACTCGCGTCTTTACCTTACGAAACATGGCACGAAGGCTCAACTAGCTAGTTAGAATTTTAAGAGCACTAAATAGAGTACAACGGTGCACATTGATGCCTTGGAATTGCTCAACTCTCTCCATAGAGGAGCTTTTTACGTTTTTGTGCAATTTCAAACATAACTTGGTCTACTCGCATCTTTACCTTACGAAACGTGGCACGAAGGCTCAACTAGTGAGTGAGACTTTTAAGAGCACTAAATAGAATACAACGGTCCACATTGATGCTTTGGAATTGTTCAACTCTCTCCACGGAGGAGCTTTTCACGTTTTTGTGCAATTTGAGACATAACATGGTCTATTCGCGTCTTTACCTTACGAAACGTGGCACGAAGGCTCACCTAGCGAGTTAGACGTTTAAGGGCACTAAATAGAGTACAGCGGTTTACATTGATGCTTTGGAATGGCTCAACTCTCTACATAGAGGAGCTTTTTACGTTTTTGTGCAACTTCAAACATAACTTGGTCTACTCGCATCTTTACCTTACGAAACGTCGCACGAAGGCTCAACTAGCAAGTTAGACTTTTAAGAGCACTAAATAGAGTACAACGGTCCACATTGATGCTTTGGAATTGTTCAACTCTCTCCACGGAGGAGCTTTTCACGTTTTTGTGCAATTTTAGACATAACTTGGTCTACTCGCATCTATACCTTACGAAACGCGGCACGAAGGCTCAAGTAGCAAGTTAGACGTTTAAGAGCACTAAATAGAGTACAACGGTCCACATTGATGCTTTGGAATTGTTCAACTCTCTCCACAGAGGAGCTTTTCACGTTTTTGTGCAAGTTGAGACATAACTTGGTCTATTCGCGTCTTTACCTTACGAAACGTGGCACGAAGGCTCAACTAGCTAGTTAGACTTTTAAGAGCACTAAATAGAGTACAAAGGTGCACATTGATGCTTTGGAATTGCTCAACTCTCTCCATAGAGGAGCTTTTCACGTTTTTGTGCAATTTCAAACATAACTTGGTCTACTCGCATCTTTACCTTACGAAACGTGGCACGAAGGCTCAACTAGCAAGTTAGACTTTTAAGGGCACTAAATAGAGTACAACGGTCCACATTGATGCTTTGGAATTGCTCAACTCTCTCCATAGAGGAGCTTTTCACGTTTTTGTGCAATTTCAAACATAACTTGGTCTACTCGCATCTTTACCTTACGAAACGTGGCACGAAGGCTCAACTAGCAAGTTAGACTTTTAAGGGCACTAAATAGAGTACAACGGTCCACATTGATGCTTTGGAATTGCTCAACTCTCTCCATAGAGGAGCTTTTCACGTTTTTGTGCAATTTCAAACATAACTTGGTCTACTCGCATCTTTACCTTACGAAACGTGGCACGAAGGCTCAACTAGCTAGTTAGACTTTTAAGAGCACTAAATAGAGTACAACGGTCCACATTGATGCTTTGGAATTGCTCAACTCTCTCCATAGAGGAGCTTTTCACGTTTTTGTGCAATTTGAGACATAACATTGGTCTATTCGCGTCTTTACCTTACGAAACGTGGCACGAAGGCTCAACTAGCTAGTTAGACTTTTAAGAGCACTAAATAGAGTACAACGGTCCACATTGATGCTTTGGAATTGCTCAACTCTCTCCATAGAGGAGCTTTTCACGTTTCTGTGCAATTTCAAACATAACTTGGTCTACTCGCATCTTTACCTTACGAAACGTGGCACGAAGGCTCAACTAGCAAGTTATACTTTTAAGAGCACTAAATAGAGTACAACGGTCCACATTGATGCTTTGGAATTGTTCAACTCTCTCCACAGAGGAGCTTTTCACGTTTTTGTGCAATTTGAGACATAACTTGGTCTATTCGCGTCTTTACCTTACGAAACGCGGCACGAAGGCTCAACTAGCTAGTTAGACTTTTAAGAGCACTAAATAGAGTACAACGGTGCACATTGATGCTTTGGAATTGCTCAACTCTCTCCATAGAGGAGCTTCTCACGTTTTTGGGCAATTTCAAATATAACTTGGTCTACTCGCATCTTTACCTTACGAAACGTGGTACGAAGGCTCAACTAGCAAGTTAGACTTTTAAGGGCACTAAATAGAGTACAACGGTCCACATTGATGCTTTGGAATTGCTCAACTCTCTCCATAGAGGAGCTTTTCACGTTTTTGTGCAATTTCAAGCATAACTTGGTCTACTCGCATCTTTACCTTACGAAACGTGGCACGAAGGCTCAACTAGCTAGTTAGACTTTTAAGAGAACTAAATAGAGTACAACGGTCCACATTGAGGCTTTGGAATTGCTCAACTCTCTCCATAGAGGAGCTTTTGACGATTTTGTGCAATTTGAGACATAACATGGTCTATTCGCGTCTTTACCTTACGAAACGTGGCACGAGGCTCAACTAGCTAGTTAGACTTTTAAGAGCACTAACTAGAGTACAACGGTGCACATTGATGCCTTGGAATTGCTCAACTCTCTCCATAGAAGTGCTTTTCACGTTTTTGTGCAATTTCAAACATAACTTGGTCTACTCGCATCTTTATCTTACGAAACGTGGCACGAAGGCTCAACTAGCAAGTTATACTTTTAAGAGCACTAAATAGAGTACAGCGGTCCACATTGATGCTTTGGAATTGTTCAACTCTCTCCACGGAGGAGCTTTTCACGTTTTTGTGCAATTTGAGACATAACTTGGTCTATTCACGTCTTTACCTTACGAAACGCTGGCACGAAGGCTCAACTAGCTAGTTAGACTTTTAAGAGCACTAAATAGAGTATAACGGTCCACATTGATGCTTTGGAATTGCTCAACTCTCTCCATAGAGGAGCTTTTCACGTTTTTTTGCAATTTCAAAGATAACTTGGTCTACTCGCATCTTTACCTTACGAAACGTGGCACGAAGGCTCAACTAGCAAGTTAGACTTTTAAGAGCACTAAATAGAGTACAACGGTCCACATTGATGCTTTGGAATTGCTCAACTCTCTCCATAGAGGAGCTTTTCACGTTTTTGTGCAATTTAAGACATAACTTGGTCTACTCGCATCTTTACCTTACGAAACGCTGGCACGAAGGCTCAACTAGCAAGTTAGACTTTTAAGAGCACTAAATAGAGTACAACGGTCCACATTGATGCTTTGGAATTGCTCAACTCTCTCCATAGAGGAGCTTTTCACGTTTTTGTGCAATTTGAGACATAACTTGGTCTACTTCGCGTCTTTACCTTACGAAACGTGGCACGAAGGCTCAACTAGCTAGTTAGACTTTTAAGAGCACTAAATAGAGTACAACGGTCCACATTGATGCTTTGGAATTGCTCAACTCTCTCCATAGAGGAGCTTTTCACGTTTTTGTGCAATTTCAAACATAACTTGGTCTACTCGCATCTTTACCTTACGAAACGTGGCACGAAGGCTCAACTAGCAAGTTAGACTTTTAAGGGCACTAAATAGAGTACAACGGTCCACATTGATGCTTTGGAATTGCTCAACTCTCTCCATAGAGGAGCTTTTCACGTTTTTGTGCAATTTCAAACATAACTTGGTCTACTCGCATCTTTACCTTACGAAACGTGGCACGAAGGCTCAACTAGCAAGTTAGACTTTTAAGAGCACTAAATAGAGTACAACGGTCCACATTGATGCTTTGGAATTGCTCAACTCTCTCCATAGAGGAGCTTTTCACGTTTTTGTGCAATTTCAAACATAACTTGGTCTACTCGCATCTTTACCTTACGAAACGTGGCACGAAGGCTCAACTAGCTAGTTAGACTTTTAAGAGCACTAAATAGAGTACAACGGTCCACATTGATGCTTTGGAATTGCTCAACTCTCTCCATAGAGGAGCTTTTCACGTTTTTGTGCAATTTGAGACATAACATGGTCTATTCGCGTCTTTACCTTACGAAACGTGGCACGAAGGCTCAACTAGCTAGTTAGACTTTTAAGAGCACTAAATAGAGTACAACGGTCCACATTGATGCTTTGGAATTGCTCAACTCTCTCCATAGAGGAGCTTTTCACGTTTTTGTGCAATTTCAAACATAACTTGGTCTACTCGCATCTTTACCTTACGAAACGTGGCACGAAGGCTCAACTAGCAAGTTAGACTTTTAAGGGCACTAAATAGAGTACAACGGTCCACATTGATGCTTTGGAATTGCTCAACTCTCTCCATAGAGGAGCTTTTCACGTTTTTGTGCAATTTCAAACATAACTTGGTCTACTCGCATCTTTACCTTACGAAACGTGGCACGAAGGCTCAACTAGCAAGTTAGACTTTTAAGAGCACTAAATAGAGTACAACGGTCCACATTGATGCTTTGGAATTGCTTCAACTCTCTCCATAGAGGAGCTTTTCACGTTTTTGTGCAATTTGAGACATAACTTGGTCTACTCGCATCTTTACCTTACGAAACGCTGGCACGAAGGCTCAACTAGCAAGTTAGACTTTTAAGAGCACTAAATAGAGTACAACGGTCCACATTGATGCTTTGGAATTGTTCAACTCTCTCCACAGAGGAGCTTTTCACGTTTTTGTGCAATTTGAGACATAACTTGGTCTATTCGCGTCTTTACCTTACGAAACGTGGCACGAAGGCTCAACTAGCTAGTTAGACTTTTAAGAGCACTAAATAGAGTACAACGGTGCACATTGATGCTTTGGAATTGCTCAACTCTCTCCATAGAGGAGCTTTTCACGTTTTTGTGCAATTTCAAACATAACTTGGTCTACTCGCATCTTTACCTTACGAAACGTGGCACGAAGGCTCAACTAGCAAGTTAGACTTTTAAGGGCACTAAATAGAGTACAACGGTCCACATTGATGCTTTGGAATTGCTCAACTCTCTCCATAGAGGAGCTTTTCACGTTTTTGTGCAATTTCAAACATAACTTGGTCTACTCGCATCTTTACCTTACGAAACGTGGCACGAAGGCTCAACTAGCAAGTTAGACTTTTAAGGGCACTAAATAGAGTACAACGGTCCACATTGATGCTTTGGAATTGCTCAACTCTCTCCATAGAGGAGCTTTTCACGTTTTTGTGCAATTTCAAACATAACTTGGTCTACTCGCATCTTTACCTTACGAAACGTGGCACGAAGGCTCAACTAGCAAGTTAGACTTTTAAGAGCACTAAATAGAGTACAACGGTCCACATTGATGCTTTGGAATTGCTCAACTCTCTCCATAGAGGAGCTTTTCACGTTTTTGTGCAATTTGAGACATAACTTGGTCTATTCGCGTCTTTACCTTACGAAACGTGGCACGAAGGCTCAACTAGCTAGTTAGACTTTTAAGAGCACTAAATAGAGTACAACGGTCCACATTGATGCTTTGGAATTGCTCAACTCTCTCCATAGAGGAGCTTTTCACGTTTTTGTGCAATTTCAAACATAACTTGGTCTACTCGCATCTTTACCTTACGAAACGTGGCACGAAGGCTCAACTAGCAAGTTAGACTTTTAAGAGCACTAAATAGAGTATAACGGTCCACATTGATGCTTTGGAATTGCTCAACTCTCTCCATAGAGGAGCTTTTCACGTTTTTGTGCAATTTGAGACATAACTTGGTCTATTCGCGTCTTTACCTTACGAAACGTGGCACGAAGGCTCAACTAGCTAGTTAGACTTTTAAGAGCACTAAATAGAGTATAACGGTCCACATTGATGCTTTGGAATTGCTCAACTCTCTCCATAGAGGAGCTTTTCACGTTTTTGTGCAATTTGAGACATAACATGGTCTATTCGCGTCTTTACCTTACGAAACGTGGCACGAAGGCTCAACTAGCTAGTTAGACTTTTAAGAGCACTAAATAGAGTACAACGGTCCACATTGATGCTTTGGAATTGCTCAACTCTCTCCATAGAGGAGCTTTTCACGTTTTTGTGCAATTTGAGACATAACTTGGTCTATTCGCGTCTTTACCTTACGAAACGTGGCACGAAGGCTCAACTAGCTAGTTAGACTTTTAAGAGCACTAAATAGAGTACAACGGTCCACATTGATGCTTTGGAATTGCTCAACTCTCTCCATAGAGGAGCTTTTCACGTTTTTGTGCAATTTGAGACATAACATTGGTCTATTCGCGTCTTTACCTTACGAAACGTGGCACGAAGGCTCAACTAGCAAGTTAGACTTTTAAGAGCACTAAATAGAGTACAACGGTCCACATTGATGCTTTGGAATTGCTCAACTCTCTCCATAGAGGAGCTTTTCACGTTTTTGTGCAATTTCAAACATAACTTGGTCTACTCGCGTCTTTACCTTACGAAACGTGGCACGAAGGCTCAACTAGCTAAGTTAGACTTTTAAGAGCACTAAATAGAGTACAACGGTCCACATTGATGCTTTGGAATTGCTCAACTCTCTCCATAGAGGAGCTTTTCACGTTTTTGTGCAATTTGAGACATAACATTGGTCTATTCGCGTCTTTACCTTACGAAACGCGGCACGAAGGCTCAACTAGCTAGTTAGACTTTTAAGAGCACTAAATAGAGTACAACGGTCCACATTGATGCTTTGGAATTGCTCAACTCTCTCCATAGAGGAGCTTTTCACGTTTTTGTGCAATTTCAAACATAACTTGGTCTACTTCGCATCTTTACCTTACGAAACGTGGCACGAAGGCTCAACTAGCTAGTTAGACTTTTAAGAGCACTAAATAGAGTACAACGGTCCACATTGATGCTTTGGAATTGCTCAACTCTCTCCATAGAGGAGCTTTTCACGTTTTTGTGCAATTTGAGACATAACTTGGTCTACTCGCGTCTTTACCTTACGAAACGTGGCACGAAGGCTCAACTAGCTAAGTTAGACTTTTAAGAGCACTAAATAGAGTACAACGGTCCACATTGATGCTTTGGAATTGCTCAACTCTCTCCATAGAGGAGCTTTTCACGTTTTTGTGCAATTTGAGACATAACATTGGTCTATTCGCGTCTTTACCTTACGAAACGCGGCACGAAGGCTCAACTAGCTAGTTAGACTTTTAAGAGCACTAAATAGAGTACAACGGTCCACATTGATGCTTTGGAATTGCTCAACTCTCTCCATAGAGGAGCTTTTCACGTTTTTGTGCAATTTCAAACATAACTTGGTCTACTTCGCATCTTTACCTTACGAAACGTGGCACGATGGCTCAACTAGCTAGTTAGACTTTTAAGGGCACTAAATAGAGTACAACGGTCCACATTGATGCTTTGGAATTGCTCAACTCTCTCCATAGAGGAGCTTTTCACGTTTTTGTGCAATTTGAGACATAAGTTGGTCTATTCGCGTCTTTACCTTACGAAACGTGGCACGAAGGCTCAACTAGCTAGTTAGACTTTTAAGAGCACTAAATAGAGTCCAACGGTCCACATTGATGCTTTGGAATTGCTCAACTCTCTCCATAGAGGAGCTTTTCACGTTTTTGTGCAATTTGAGACATAACTTGGTCTATTCGCGTCTTTACCTTACGAAACGCGGCACGAAGGCTCAACTAGCTAGTTAGACTTTTAAGAGCACTAAATAGAGTACAACGGTCCACATTGATGCTTTGGAATTGCTCAACTCTCTCCATAGAGGAGCTTTTCACGTTTTTGTGCAATTTCAAACATAACTTGGTCTACTCGCATCTTTACCTTACGAAACGTGGCACGAAGGCTCAACTAGCTAGTTAGACTTTTAAGAGCACTAAATAGAGTACAACGGTCCACATTGATGCTTTGGAATTGCTCAACTCTCTCCATAGAGGAGCTTTTCACGTTTTTGTGCAATTTGAGACATAACATGGTCTATTCGCGTCTTTACCTTACAAAACGTGGCACGAAGGCTCAACTAGCTAGTTAGACTTTTAAGAGCACTAAATAGAGTACAACGGTCCACATTGATGCTTTGGAATTGCTCAACTCTCTCCATAGAGGAGCTTTTCACGTTTTTGTGCAATTTCAAACATAACTTGGTCTACTCGCATCTTTACCTTACGAAACGTGGCACGAAGGCTCAACTAGCTAAGTTAGACTTTTAAGAGCACTAAATAGAGTACAACGGTCCACATTGATGCTTTGGAATTGCTCAACTCTCTCCATAGAGGAGCTTTTCACGTTTTTGTGCAATTTCAAACATAACTTGGTCTACTCGCATCTTTACCTTACGAAACGTGGCACGAAGGCTCAACTAGCAAGTTAGACTTTTAAGAGCACTAAATAGAGTACAACGGTCCACATTGATGCTTTGGAATTGCTCAACTCTCTCCATAGAGGAGCTTTTCACGTTTTTGTGCAATTTGAGACATAACTTGGTCTACTTCGCATCTTTACCTTACGAAACGCTGGCACGAAGGCTCAACTAGCAAGTTAGACTTTTAAGAGCACTAAATAGAGTACAACGGTCCACATTGATGCTTTGGAATTGCTCAACTCTCTCCATAGAGGAGCTTTTCACGTTTTTGTGCAATTTGAGACATAACTTGGTCTACTTCGCGTCTTTACCTTACGAAACGTGGCACGAAGGCTCAACTAGCTAGTTAGACTTTTAAGAGCACTAAATAGAGTACAACGGTCCACATTGATGCTTTGGAATTGCTCAACTCTCTCCATAGAGGAGCTTTTCACGTTTTTGTGCAATTTCAAACATAACTTGGTCTACTCGCATCTTTACCTTACGAAACGTGGCACGAAGGCTCAACTAGCAAGTTAGACTTTTAAGGGCACTAAATAGAGTACAACGGTCCACATTGATGCTTTGGAATTGCTCAACTCTCTCCATAGAGGAGCTTTTCACGTTTTTGTGCAATTTCAAACATAACTTGGTCTACTCGCATCTTTACCTTACGAAACGTGGCACGAAGGCTCAACTAGCAAGTTAGACTTTTAAGGGCACTAAATAGAGTACAACGGTCCACATTGATGCTTTGGAATTGCTCAACTCTCTCCATAGAGGAGCTTTTCACGTTTTTGTGCAATTTCAAACATAACTTGGTCTACTCGCATCTTTACCTTACGAAACGTGGCACGAAGGCTCAACTAGCAAGTTAGACTTTTAAGAGCACTAAATAGAGTACAACGGTCCACATTGATGCTTTGGAATTGCTCAACTCTCTCCATAGAGGAGCTTTTCACGTTTTTGTGCAATTTGAGACATAACTTGGTCTATTCGCGTCTTTACCTTACGAAACGTGGCACGAAGGCTCAACTAGCTAGTTAGACTTTTAAGAGCACTAAATAGAGTACAACGGTCCACATTGATGCTTTGGAATTGCTCAACTCTCTCCATAGAGGAGCTTTTCACGTTTTTGTGCAATTTCAAACATAACTTGGTCTACTCGCATCTTTACCTTACGAAACGTGGCACGAAGGCTCAACTAGCTAAGTTAGACTTTTAAGAGCACTAAATAGAGTACAACGGTCCACATTGATGCTTTGGAATTGCTCAACTCTCTCCATAGAGGAGCTTTTCACGTTTTTGTGCAATTTGAGACATAACTTGGTCTATTCGCGTCTTTACCTTACGAAACGTGGCACGAAGGCTCAACTAGCTAGTTAGACTTTTAAGAGCACTAAATAGAGTACAACGGTCCACATTGATGCTTTGGAATTGCTCAACTCTCTCCATAGAGGAGCTTTTCACGTTTTTGTGCAATTTGAGACATAACTTGGTCTATTCGCGTCTTTACCTTACGAAACGCTGGCACGAAGGCTCAACTAGCTAGTTAGACTTTTAAGAGCACTAAATAGAGTACAACGGTCCACATTGATGCTTTGGAATTGCTCAACTCTCTCCATAGAGGAGCTTTTCACGTTTTTGTGCAATTTGAGACATAACTTGGTCTATTCGCGTCTTTACCTTACGAAACGTGGCACGAAGGCTCAACTAGCTAGTTAGACTTTTAAGAGCACTAAATAGAGTACAACGGTCCACATTGATGCTTTGGAATTGCTCAACTCTCTCCATAGAGGAGCTTTTCACGTTTTTGTGCAATTTGAGACATAACTTGGTCTATTCGCGTCTTTACCTTACGAAACGTGGCACGAAGGCTCAACTAGCTAGTTAGACTTTTAAGAGCACTAAATAGAGTACAACGGTCCACATTGATGCTTTGGAATTGCTCAACTCTCTCCATAGAGGAGCTTTTCACGTTTTTGTGCAATTTCAAACATAACTTGGTCTACTCGCGTCTTTACCTTACGAAACGTGGCACGAAGGCTCAACTAGCTAAGTTAGACTTTTAAGAGCACTAAATAGAGTACAACGGTCCACATTGATGCTTTGGAATTGCTCAACTCTCTCCATAGAGGAGCTTTTCACGTTTTTGTGCAATTTGAGACATAACATGGTCTATTCGCGTCTTTACCTTACGAAACGCTGGCACGAAGGCTCAACTAGCTAGTTAGACTTTTAAGAGCACTAAATAGAGTACAACGGTCCACATTGATGCTTTGGAATTGCTCAACTCTCTCCATAGAGGAGCTTTTCACGTTTTTGTGCAATTTCAAACATAACTTGGTCTACTTCGCATCTTTACCTTACTGAAACGTGGCACGAAGTGCTCAACTAGCTAGTTAGACTTTTAAGGGCACTAAATAGAGTACAACGGTCCACATTGATGCTTTGGAATTGCTCAACTCTCTCCATAGAGGAGCTTTTCACGTTTTTGTGCAATTTGAGACATAACATGGTCTATTCGCGTCTTTACCTTACGAAACGTGGCACGAAGGCTCAACTAGCTAGTTAGACTTTTAAGAGCACTAAATAGAGTACAACGGTCCACATTGATGCTTTGGAATTGCTTCAACTCTCTCCATAGAGGAGCTTTTCACGTTTTTGTGCAATTTGAGACATAACTTGGTCTATTCGCGTCTTTACCTTACGAAACGCTGGCACGAAGGCTCAACTAGCTAGTTAGACTTTTAAGAGCACTAAATAGAGTACAACGGTCCACATTGATGCTTTGGAATTGCTCAACTCTCTCCATAGAGGAGCTTTTCACGTTTTTGTGCAATTTCAAACATAACTTGGTCTACTCGCATCTTTACCTTACGAAACGTGGCACGAAGGCTCAACTAGCTAGTTAGACTTTTAAGAGCACTAAATAGAGTACAACGGTCCACATTGATGCTTTGGAATTGCTCAACTCTCTCCATAGAGGAGCTTTTCACGTTTTTGTGCAATTTGAGACATAACATGGTCTATTCGCGTCTTTACCTTACGAAACGTGGCACGAAGGCTCAACTAGCTAGTTAGACTTTTAAGAGCACTAAATAGAGTACAACGGTGCACATTGATGCTTTGGAATTGCTCAACTCTCTCCATAGAGGAGCTTTTCACGTTTTTGTGCAATTTCAAACATAACTTGGTCTACTCGCATCTTTACCTTACGAAACGTGGCACGAAGGCTCAACTAGCAAGTTAGACTTTTAAGGGCACTAAATAGAGTACAACGGTCCACATTGATGCTTTGGAATTGCTCAACTCTCTCCATAGAGGAGCTTTTCACGTTTTTGTGCAATTTCAAACATAACTTGGTCTACTCGCATCTTTACCTTACGAAACGTGGCACGAAGGCTCAACTAGCAAGTTAGACTTTTAAGAGCACTAAATAGAGTACAACGGTCCACATTGATGCTTTGGAATTGCTTCAACTCTCTCCATAGAGGAGCTTTTCACGTTTTTGTGCAATTTGAGACATAACTTGGTCTACTCGCATCTTTACCTTACGAAACGCGGCACGAAGGCTCAACTAGCAAGTTAGACTTTTAAGAGCACTAAATAGAGTACAACGGTCCACATTGATGCTTTGGAATTGCTTCAACTCTCTCCATAGAGGAGCTTTTCACGTTTTTGTGCAATTTGAGACATAACTTGGTCTATTCGCGTCTTTACCTTACGAAACGTGGCACGAAGGCTCAACTAGCTAGTTAGACTTTTAAGAGCACTAAATAGAGTACAACGGTCCACATTGATGCTTTGGAATTGCTCAACTCTCTCCATAGAGGAGCTTTTCACGTTTTTGTGCAATTTCAAACATAACTTGGTCTACTCGCATCTTTACCTTACGAAACGTGGCACGAAGGCTCAACTAGCAAGTTAGACTTTTAAGGGCACTAAATAGAGTACAACGGTCCACATTGATGCTTTGGAATTGCTCAACTCTCTCCATAGAGGAGCTTTTCACGTTTTTGTGCAATTTCAAACATAACTTGGTCTACTCGCATCTTTACCTTACGAAACGTGGCACGAAGGCTCAACTAGCAAGTTAGACTTTTAAGGGCACTAAATAGAGTACAACGGTCCACATTGATGCTTTGGAATTGCTCAACTCTCTCCATAGAGGAGCTTTTCACGTTTTTGTGCAATTTCAAACATAACTTGGTCTACTCGCATCTTTACCTTACGAAACGTGGCACGAAGGCTCAACTAGCAAGTTAGACTTTTAAGAGCACTAAATAGAGTACAACGGTCCACATTGATGCTTTGGAATTGCTCAACTCTCTCCATAGAGGAGCTTTTCACGTTTTTGTGCAATTTGAGACATAACTTGGTCTATTCGCGTCTTTACCTTACGAAACGTGGCACGAAGGCTCAACTAGCTAGTTAGACTTTTAAGAGCACTAAATAGAGTACAACGGTCCACATTGATGCTTTGGAATTGCTCAACTCTCTCCATAGAGGAGCTTTTCACGTTTTTGTGCAATTTCAAACATAACTTGGTCTACTCGCATCTTTACCTTACGAAACGTGGCACGAAGGCTCAACTAGCAAGTTAGACTTTTAAGAGCACTAAATAGAGTACAACGGTCCACATTGATGCTTTGGAATTGCTCAACTCTCTCCATAGAGGAGCTTTTCACGTTTTTGTGCAATTTGAGACATAACTTGGTCTATTCGCGTCTTTACCTTACGAAACGCTGGCACGAAGGCTCAACTAGCTAGTTAGACTTTTAAGAGCACTAAATAGAGTACAACGGTCCACATTGATGCTTTGGAATTGCTCAACTCTCTCCATAGAGGAGCTTTTCACGTTTTTGTGCAATTTGAGACATAACATGGTCTATTCGCGTCTTTACCTTACGAAACGCTGGCACGAAGGCTCAACTAGCTAGTTAGACTTTTAAGAGCACTAAATAGAGTACAACGGTCCACATTGATGCTTTGGAATTGCTCAACTCTCTCCATAGAGGAGCTTTTCACGTTTTTGTGCAATTTGAGACATAACTTGGTCTATTCGCGTCTTTACCTTACGAAACGTGGCACGAAGGCTCAACTAGCTAGTTAGACTTTTAAGAGCACTAAATAGAGTACAACGGTCCACATTGATGCTTTGGAATTGCTCAACTCTCTCCATAGAGGAGCTTTTCACGTTTTTGTGCAATTTGAGACATAACATGGTCTATTCGCGTCTTTACCTTACGAAACGTGGCACGAAGGCTCAACTAGCTAGTTAGACTTTTAAGAGCACTAAATAGAGTACAACGGTCCACATTGATGCTTTAGAATTGCTCAACTCTCTCCATAGAGGAGCTTTTCACGTTTTTGTGCAATTTCAAACATAACTTGTTCTACTCGCGTCTTTACCTAACGAAACGCGGCACGAAGGCTCAACTAGCTGGTTAGACTTTTAAGAGCACTAAATAGAGTACAACGGTCCACATTGATGCTTTGGAATTGCTCAACTCTCTCCATAGAGGAGCTTTTCACGTTTTTGTGCAATTTGAGACATAACTTGGTCTATTCGCGTCTTTACCTTACGAAACGCTGGCACGAAGGCTCAACTAGCTAGTTAGACTTTTAAGAGCACTAAATAGAGTACAACGGTCCACATTGATGCTTTGGAATTGCTCAACTCTCTCCATAGAGGAGCTTTTCACGTTTTTGTGCAATTTCAAACATAACTTGGTCTACTTCGCATCTTTACCTTACTGAAACGTGGCACGAAGTGCTCAACTAGCTAGTTAGACTTTTAAGGGCACTAAATAGAGTACAACGGTCCACATTGATGCTTTGGAATTGCTCAACTCTCTCCATAGAGGAGCTTTTCACGTTTTTGTGCAATTTGAGACATAACATTGGTCTATTCGCGTCTTTACCTTACGAAACGTGGCACGAAGGCTCAACTAGCTAGTTAGACTTTTAAGAGCACTAAATAGAGTACAACGGTCCACATTGATGCTTTGGAATTGTTCAACTCTCTCCACTAGAGGAGCTTTTCACGTTTTTGTGCAATTTGAGACATAACTTGGTCTATTCGCGTCTTTACCTTGCGAAACGCTGCACGAAGGCTCAACTAGATAGTTAGACTTTTAAGAGCACTAAATAGAGTACAACGGTCCACATTGATGCTTTGGAATTGCTCAACTCTCTCCATAGAGGAGCTTTTCACGTTTTTGTGCAATTTCAAACATAACTTGGTCTACTCGCATCTTTACCTTACGAAACGTGGCACGAAGGCTCAACTAGCTAGTTAGACTTTTAAGAGCACTAAATAGAGTACAACGGTCCACATTGATGCTTTGGAATTGCTCAACTCTCTCCATAGAGGAGCTTTTCACGTTTTTGTGCAATTTGAGACATAACATGGTCTATTCGCGTCTTTACCTTACGAAACGTGGCACGAAGGCTCAACTAGCTAGTTAGACTTTTAAGAGCACTAAATAGAGTACAACGGTGCACATTGATGCTTTGGAATTGCTCAACTCTCTCCATAGAGGAGCTTTTCACGTTTTTGTGCAATTTCAAACATAACTTGGTCTACTCGCATCTTTACCTTACGAAACGTGGCACGAAGGCTCAACTAGCAAGTTAGACTTTTAAGGGCACTAAATAGAGTACAACGGTCCACATTGATGCTTTGGAATTGCTCAACTCTCTCCATAGAGGAGCTTTTCACGTTTTTGTGCAATTTCAAACATAACTTGGTCTACTCGCATCTTTACCTTACGAAACGTGGCACGAAGGCTCAACTAGCAAGTTAGACTTTTAAGAGCACTAAATAGAGTACAACGGTCCACATTGATGCTTTGGAATTGCTTCAACTCTCTCCACTAGAGGAGCTTTTCACGTTTTTGTGCAATTTGAGACATAACTTGGTCTACTCGCATCTTTACCTTACGAAACGCTGGCACGAAGGCTCAACTAGCAAGTTAGACTTTTAAGAGCACTAAATAGAGTACAACGGTCCACATTGATGCTTTGGAATTGCTTCAACTCTCTCCATAGAGGAGCTTTTCACGTTTTTGTGCAATTTGAGACATAACTTGGTCTATTCGCGTCTTTACCTTACGAAACGTGGCACGAAGGCTCAACTAGCTAGTTAGACTTTTAAGAGCACTAAATAGAGTACAACGGTCCACAT
The DNA here is from genome assembly GCF_013401445.1 of Tripterygium wilfordii. Classification (NCBI taxonomy): domain Eukaryota; kingdom Viridiplantae; phylum Streptophyta; class Magnoliopsida; order Celastrales; family Celastraceae; genus Tripterygium; species Tripterygium wilfordii. The sequence goes on from NC_052253.1 coordinate 8,518,402, forward strand.
TGATGCTTTGGAATTGCTCAACTCTCTCCATAGAGGAGCTTTTCACGTTTTTGTGCAATTTCAAACATAACTTGGTCTACTCGCATCTTTACCTTACGAAACGTGGCACGAAGGCTCAACTAGCAAGTTAGACTTTTAAGGGCACTAAATAGAGTACAACGGTCCACATTGATGCTTTGGAATTGCTCAACTCTCTCCATAGAGGAGCTTTTCACGTTTTTGTGCAATTTCAAACATAACTTGGTCTACTCGCATCTTTACCTTACGAAACGTGGCACGAAGGCTCAACTAGCAAGTTAGACTTTTAAGGGCACTAAATAGAGTACAACGGTCCACATTGATGCTTTGGAATTGCTCAACTCTCTCCATAGAGGAGCTTTTCACGTTTTTGTGCAATTTCAAACATAACTTGGTCTACTCGCATCTTTACCTTACGAAACGTGGCACGAAGGCTCAACTAGCTAAGTTAGACTTTTAAGAGCACTAAAAAGAGTACAACGGTCCACATTGATGCTTTGGAATTGCTCAACTCTCTCCACAGAGGAGCTTTTCACGTTTTTGTGCAATTTGAGACATAACTTGGTCTATTCGCGTCTTTACCTTACGAAACGTGGCACGAAGGCTCAACTAGCTAGTTAGACTTTTAAGAGCACTAAATAGAGTACAACGGTGCACATTGATGCTTTGGAATTGCTCAACTCTCTCCATAGAGGAGGTTTTCACCTTTTTGTGCAATTTCAAACATAACTTGTACTACTCGCATCTTTACCTTACGAAACGTGCCACGAACGCTCAACTAGCAAGTTAGACTTTTAAGAGCACTAAATAGAGTACAACGGTTCAAATTGATGATTTGGAATTGTTCAACTCTCTCCACAGAGGAGCTTTTCACGTTTTTGTGCAATTTGAGACATAAATTGGTCTATTCGCGTCTTTACCTTACGAAACGCGGCACGAAGGCTCAACTAGCTAGTTAGACTTTTAAGAGCACTAAATAGAGTACAACGGTCCACATTGATGCTTTGGAATTGCTCAACTCTCTGCATAGAGGAGCTTTTCACGTTTTTGTGCAATTTGAGACATCACATGGTCTATTCGCGTCTTTACCTTACGAAACGCGGCACGAAGGCTCAACTAGCTAGTTAGACTTTTAAGAGCACTAAATAGAGTGCAAAGGTCCACATTGATGCTTTGGAATTGTTCAACTCTCTCCACAGAGGAGCTTTTCACGTTTTTGTGCAATTTGAGACATAACTTGGTCTTTCGCGTCTTTACCTTACGAAACGTGGCACGAAGGCTCAACTAGCTAGTTAGACTTTTAAGAGCACTAAATAGAGTACAACGGTCCACATTGATGCTTTGGAATTGCTCAACTCTCTCCATAGAGGAGATTTTCACGTTTTTGTGCAATTTGAGACATCACATGGTCTATTCGCGTCTTTACCTTACGAAACGTGGCACGAAGGCTCAACTAGCTAGTTAGACTTTTAAGAGCACTAAATAGAGTACAACAGTGCACATTGATGCTTTGGAATTGCTCAACTCTCACCATAGAGGAGCTTTTCACGTTTTTGGGCAATTTCAAACATAACTTGGTGTACTCGCGTCTTTACCTTACGAAACGTGGCACGAAGGCTCAACTATTAAGTTACATTTTTTAGAGCACTAAATAGAGTACAACGGTCCACATTGATGCTTTGGAGTTGTTCAACTCTCTCCACAAAGAAGCATTTCACGTTTTTGTGCAATTTGAGACATCACATGGTCTATTCGCGTCTTTACCTTACGAAACGCTGGCACGAAGGCTCAACTAGCTAGTTAGACTTTTAAGAGCACTAAATAGAGTACAACGGTCCACATTGATGCTTTGGAATTGCTCAACTCTCTCCATAGAGGAGCTTTTCACGTTTTTGTGCAATTTCAAACATAACTTGGTCTACTTCGCATCTTTACCTTACTGAAACGTGGCACGAAGTGCTCAACTAGCTATTTAGACTTTTAAGGGCACTAAATAGAGTACAACGGTCCACATTGATGCTTTGGAATTGCTCAACTCTCTCCATATAGGAGCTTTTCACGTTTTTGTGCAATTTGAGACATAACATGGTCTATTCGCGTCTTTACCTTACGAAACGTGGCACGAAGGCTCAACTAGCTAGTTAGACTTTTAAGAGCACTAAATAGAGTACAACGGTCCACATTGATGCTTTGAAATTGTTCAACTCTCTCCACAGAGGAGCTTTTCACGTTTTTGTGCAATTTGAGACATAACTTGGACTATTCGCGTCTTTACCTTGCGAAACGCATCACGAAGGCTCAACTAGATAGTTAGACTTTTAAGAGCACTAAATAGAGTACAACGGTCCACATTGAGGCTTTGGAATTGCTCAACTCTCTCCATACAGGAGCTTTTCACGTTTTTGTGCAATTTCAAACATAACTTGGTCTACTCGCATCTTTACCTTACGAAACGTGGCACGAAGGCTCAGTTAGCTAGTTAGACTTTTAAGAGCACTAAATCGAGTACAACGGTCCACATTGATGCTTTGGAATTGCTCAACTCTCTGCATAGAGGAGCTTTTCACGTTTTTGTGCAATTTGAGACATAACATGGTCTATTCGCGTCTTTACCTTACGAAACATGGCACAAAGGCTCAACTAGCTAGTTAGACTTTTAAGAGCACTAAATAGAGTACAACGGTGCACATTGATGCTTTGGAATTGCTAAAATCTCTCCATAGAGGAGCTTTTCACGTTTTTGGGCAATTTCAAACATAACTTCGTCTACTCGCATCTTTACCTTACGAAACGTGGTACGAAGGCTCAACTAGCAAGTTAGACTTTTAAGGGCACTAAATAGAGTACAACGGTCCACATTGATGCTTTGGAATTGCTCAACTCTCTCCATAGAGGAGCTTTTGACGTTTTTGTGCAATTTCAAACATAACTTGGTCTACTCGCATCTTTACCTTACGAAACGTGGCACGAAGGCTCAACTAGCAAGTTAGACTTTCAAGAGCACTGAATAGAGTACAACGGTCCAAATTGATGCTTTGGAATTGTTCAACTCTCTCCACAGAGGAGCTTTTCACGTTTTTGTGCACTTTGAGACATAACTTGGTCTACTCGCATCTATACCTTACGAAACGCGGCACAAAGGCTCAAGTAGCAAGTTAGACTTTTAAGAGCACTAAATAGAGTACAACGGTCCACATTGATGCTTTGGAATTGTTCAACTCTCTCCACAGAGGAGCTTTTCACGTTTTTGTGCAATTTGAGACATAACTTGGTCTATTCGCGTCTTTACCTTACGAAACGTGGCACGAAGGCTCAACTAGCTAGTTAGACTTTTAAGAGCACTAAATAGAGTACAACGGTGCACATTGATGCTTTGGAATTGCTCAACTCTCTCCATAAAGGAGCTTTTCACGTTTTTGTGCAATTCCAAACATAACTTGGTCTACTCGCATTTTTACCTTACGAAACGTGGCACGAAGGCTCAACTAGCAAGTTAGACTTTTAAGGGCACTAAATAGAGTACAACGGTCCACATTGATGCTTTGGAATTGCTCAACTCTCTCCATAGAGGGGCTCTTCACGTTTTTGTGCAATTTCAAACATAACTTGGTCTACTCGCATCTTTACCTTACGAAACGTGGCACGAAGGCTCAACTAGCAAGTTAGACTTTTAAGGGCACTAAATAGAGTACAACGGTCCACATTGATACTTTGGAATTGCTCAACTCTCTCCATACAGGACCTTTTCACGTTTTTGTGCAATTTCAAACATAACTTGGTCTACTCGCATCTTTACCTTACGAAACGTGGCACGAAGGGTCAAATAGCAAGTTAGACTTTTAAGAGCACTAAATAGAGTACAACGGTCCACATTGATGCTTTGGAATTGCTCAACTCTCTCCACAGAGGAGCTTTTCACGTTTTTGTGCAATTTGAGACATAACTTGGTCTATTCGCGTCTTTACCTTACGAAACGTGGCACGAAGGCTCAACTAGCTAGTTAGACTTTTAAGAGCACTAAATAGAGTACAACGGTGCACATTGATGCTTTGGAATTGCTCAACTCTCTCCATAGAGGAGCTTTTCACGTTTTTGTGCAATTTCAAACATAACTTGTACTACTCGCATCTTTACCTTACGAAACGTGCCACGAACGCTCAATCTAGCAAGTTAGACTTTTAAGAGCACTAAATAGAGTACAACGGTTCAAATTGATGATTTGGAATTGTTCAACTCTCTCCACAGAGGAGCTTTTCACGTTTTTGTGCAATTTGAGACATAAATTGGTCTATTCGCGTCTTTACCTTACGAAACGCGGCACGAAGGCTCAACTAGCTAGTTAGACTTTTAAGAGCACTAAATAGAGTACAACGGTCCACATTGATGCTTTGGAATTGCTCAACTCTCTGCATAGAGGAGCTTTTCACGTTTTTGTGCAATTTGAGACATCACATGGTCTATTCGCGTCTTTACCTTACGAAACGCGGCACGAAGGCTCAACTAGCTAGTTAGACTTTTAAGAGCACTAAATAGAGTACAACGGTCCACATTGATGCTTTGGAATTGTTCAACTCTCTCCACAGAGGAGCTTTTCACGTTTTTGTGCAATTTGAGACATAACTTGGTCTTTCGCGTCTTTACCTTACGAAACGTGGCACGAAGGCTCAACTAGCTAGTTAGACTTTTAAGAGCACTAAATAGAGTACAACGGTCCACATTGATGCTTTGGAATTGCTCAACTCTCTCCATAGAGGAGCTTTTCACGTTTTTGTGCAATTTGAGACATAACATTGGTCTATTCGCGTCTTTACCTTACGAAACGTGGCACGAAGGCTCAACTAGCTAGTTAGACTTTTAAGAGCACTAAATAGAGTACAACAGTGCACATTGATGCTTTGGAATTGCTCAACTCTCACCATAGAGGAGCTTTTCACGTTTTTGGGCAATTTCAAACATAACTTGGTGTACTCGCGTCTTTACCTTACGAAACGTGGCACGAAGGCTCAACTATTAAGTTACATTTTTTAGAGCACTAAATAGAGTACAACGGTCCACATTGATGCTTTGGAGTTGTTCAACTCTCTCCACAAAGAAGCATTTCACGTTTTTGTGCAATTTGAGACATCACATGGTCTATTCGCGTCTTTACCTTACAAAACGCGGCACGAAGGCTCAACTAGCTAGTTAGACTTTTAAGAGCACTAAATAGAGTAAAACGGTCCACATTGATGCTTTGCAATTGCTCAACTCTCTCCATAGAGGAGCTTTTCACGTTTTTGTGCAATTTCAAACATAACTTGGTCTACTTGCATCTTTACCTTCTGAAACGTGGCACGAAGTGTCAACTAGCTATTTAGACTTTTAAGGGCACTAAATAGAGTACAACGGTCCACATTGATGCTTTGGAATTGCTCAACTCTCTCCATATAGGAGCTTTTCACGTTTTTGTGCAATTTGAGACATAACATGGTCTATTCGCGTCTTTACCTTACGAAACGTGGCACGAAGGCTCAACTAGCTAGTTAGACTTTTAAGAGCACTAAATAGAGTACAACGGTCCACATTGATGCTTTGAAATTGTTCAACTCTCTCCACAGAGGAGCTTTTCACCTTTTTGTGCAATTTGAGACATAACTTGGTCTATTCGCGTCTTTACCTTACGAAACGCATGGCACGAAGGCTCAACTAGATAGTTAGACTTTTAAGAGCACTAAATAGAGTACAACGGTCCACATTGATGCTTTGGAATTGCTCAACTCTCTCCATAGAGGAGCTTTTCACGTTTTTGTGCAATTTCAAACATAACTTGGTCTACTCGCATCTTTACCTTACGAAACGTGGCACGAAGGCTCAACTAGCTAGTTAGACTTTTAAGAGCACTAAATAGAGTACAACGGTGCACATTGATGCTTTGGAATTGCTCAACTCTCTCCATAGAGAGCTTTTCACGTTTTTGTGCAATTTCAAACATAAATTGGTCTACTCGCATCTTTACCTTACGAAACGTGGCACGAAGGCTCAAGTAGCTAGTTAGACTTTTAAGAGCACTAAATAGAGTCCAACGGTCCACATTGATGCTTTGGAATTGTTCAACTCTCTCCACAGAGGAGCTTTTCACGTTTTTGTGCAATTTGAGACATAACTTGGTCTATTCGCCGTCTTTACCTTACGAAACGCGGCACGAAGGCTCAACTAGCTAGTTAGACTTTTAAGAGCACTAAATAGAGTACAACGGTCCACATTGATGCTTTGGAATTGCTCAACTCTCTCCATAGAGGAGCTTTTCACGTTTTTGTGCAATTTGAGACATAACATGGTCTATTCGCGTCTTTACCTTACGAAACGTGGCACGAAGGCTCAACTAGCTAGTTAGACTTTTAAGAGCACTAAATAGAGTACAACGGTCCACATTGATGCTTTGGAATTGCTCAACTCTCTCCATAGAGGGGCTCTTCACGTTTTTGTGCAATTTCAAACATAACTTGGTCTACTCGCATCTTTACCTTACGAAACGTGGCACGAAGGCTCAACTAGCAAGTTAGACTTTTAAGGGCACTAAATAGAGTACAACGGTCCACATTGATACTTTGGAATTGCTCAACTCTCTCCATACAGGACCTTTTCACGTTTTTGTGCAATTTCAAACATAACTTGGTCTACTCGCATCTTTACCTTACGAAACGTGACACGAAGGGTCAAATAGCAAGTTAGACTTTTAAGAGCACTAAAAAGAGTACAACGGTCCACATTGATGCTTTGGAATTGCTCAACTCTCTCCACAGAGGAGCTTTTCACGTTTTTGTGCAATTTGAGACATAACTTGGTCTATTCGCGTCTTTACCTTACGAAACGTGGCACGAAGGCTCAACTAGCTAGTTAGACTTTTAAGAGCACTAAATAGAGTACAACGGTCCACATTGATGCTTTGGAATTGTTCAACTCTCTCCACAGAGGAGCTTTTCACGTTTTTGTGCAATTTGAGACATAACTTGGACTATTCGCGTCTTTACCTTGCGAAACGCATCACGAAGGCTCAACTAGATAGTTAGACTTTTAAGAGCACTAAATAGAGTACAACGGTCCACATTGAGGCTTTGGAATTGCTCAACTCTCTCCATACAGGAGCTTTTCACGTTTTTGTGCAATTTCAAACATAACTTGGTCTACTCGCATCTTTACCTTACGAAACGTGGCACGAAGGCTCAACTAGCTAGTTAGACTTTTAAGAGCACTAAATCGAGTACAACGGTGCACATTGATGCTTTGGAATTGCTCAACTCTCTCCATAGAAGAGCTTTTCACGTTTTTGTGCAATTTCAAACATAAATTGGTCTACTCGCATCTTTGCCTTACGAAACGTGGCACGAAGGCTCAAGTAGCTAGTTAGACTTTTAAGAGCACTAAATAGAGTCCAACGTTTCACATTGAGGCATTGGAATTGTTCAACTCTCTCCACATAGGAGCTTTTCATGTTTTTGTGCAATTTGAGACCTAACTTGGTCTATTCCCGTCTTTACCTTACGAAACGCGGCAGGAAGGCTCAACTAGCTAGTTAGACTTTTAAGAGCACTAAATAGAGTACAACGGTCCACATTGATGCTTTGGAATTGCTCAACTCTCTCCATAGAGGAGCTTTTCACGTTTTTGTGCAATTTGAGACATAACATGGTCTATTCGCGTCTTTACCTTACGAAACGTGGCACGAAGGCTCAACTAGCTAGTTAGACTTTTAAGAGCACTAAATAGAGTACAACGGTGCACATTGACTGATTTGGAATTGCTTCAACTCTCTCCATAGAGGAGCTTTTCACGTTTTTGTGCAATTTCAAACATAACTTGGTCTACTCGCATCTTTACCTTACGAAACGTGGCACGAAGGCTCAACTAGCAAGTTAGACTTTTAAGAGCCACTAAATAGAGTACAACGGTCCACATTGATGCTTTGGAATTGCTCAACTCTCTCCATAGAGGAGCTTTTCACGTTTTTGTGCAATTTCAAACATAACTTGGTCTACTCGCATCTTTACCTTACGAAACGTGGCACGAAGGCTCAACTAGCAAGTTAGACTTTTAAGAGCACTAAATAGAGTACAACGGTCCACATTGATGCTTTGGAATTGCTTCAACTCTCTCCACTAGAGGAGCTTTTCACGTTTTTGTGCAATTTGAGACATAACTTGGTCTACTCGCATCTTTACCTTACGAAACGTGGCACGAAGGCTCAAGTAGCTAGTTAGACTTTTAAGAGCACTAAATAGAGTCCAACGGTCCACATTGATGCATTGGAATTGTTCAACTCTCTCCACATAGGAGCTTTTCACTGTTTTTGTGCAATTTGAGACCTAACTTGGTCTATTCGCGTCTTTACCTTACGAAACGTCGGCACGAAGGATCAACTAGCTAGTTAGACTTTTAAGAGCACTAAATAGAGTACAACGGTGCACATTGACGATTTGGAATTGTTCAACTCTCTCCATAGAGGAGCTTTTCACGTTTTTGTGCAATTTCAAACATAACTTGGTCTACTCGCATCTTTACCTTACGAAACGCGGCACGAAGGCTCAACTAGCTAGTTAGACTTTTAAGAGCACTAAATAGAGTACAACGGTGCACATTGATGCTTTGGAATTGCTCAACTCTCTCCATAAAAGAGCTTTTCACGTTTTTGTGCAATTTGAGACATAACTTGGTCTACTCGCATCTTTACCTTACGAAACGCGGCACGAAGGCTCAACTAGCAAAATAGACTTTTAAGAGCACTAAATAGAGTACAACGGTCCACATTGATGCTTTGGAATTGCTTCAACTCTCTCCACTAGAGGAGCTTTTCACGTTTTTGTGCAATTTGAGACATAACTTGGTCTATTCGCGTCTTTACCTTGCGAAACACATGCACGAAGGCTCAACTAGATAGTTAGACTTTTAAGAGCACTAAATAGAGTACAACGGTCCACATTGAGGCTTTGGAATTGCTCAACTCTCTCCATAGAGGAGCTTTTCACGTTTTTGTGCAATTTCAAACATAACTTGGTCTACTCGCATCTTTACCTTACGAAACGTGGCACGAAGGCTCAACTAGCTAGTTAGACTTTTAAGAGCAATAAATCGAGTACAACGGTGCACATTGATGCTTTGGAATTGCTCAACTCTCTCAATAGAAGAGCTTTTCACGTTTTTGTGCAATTTCAAACATAAATTGGTCTACTCGCATCTTTGCCTTACGAAACGTGGCACGAAGGCTCAAGTAGCTAGTTAGACTTTTAAGAGCACTAAATAGAGTCCAACGTTTCACATTGAGGCATTGGAATTGTTCAACTCTCTCCACATAGGAGCTTGTCATGTTTTTGTGCAATTTGAGACCTAACTTGGTCTATTCCCGTCTTTACCTTACGAAACGCGGCAGGAAGGCTCAACTAGCTAGTTAGACTTTTAAGAGCACTAAATAGAGCACAACGGTCCACATTGATGCTTTGGAATTGCTCAACTCTCTCCATAGAGGAGCTTTTCACGTTTTTGTGCAATTTGAGACATAACATGGTCTATTCGCGTCTTTACCTTACGAAACGTGGCACGAAGGCTCAACTAGCTAGTTAGACTTTTAAGAGCACTAAATAGAGTACAACGGTGCACATTGACGATTTGGAATTGTTCAACTCTCTCCATAGAGGAGCTTTTCACGTTTTTGTGCAATTTCAAACATAACTTGGTCTACTCGCATCTTTACCTTACGAAACGTGGCACGAAGGCTCAACTAGCAAGTTAGACTTTTAAAGCCACTAAATAGAGTACAACGGTCCACATTGATGCTTTGGAATTGCTCAACTCTCTCCATAGAGGAGCTTTTCACGTTTTTGTGCAATTTCAAACATAACTTGGTCTACTCGCATCTTTACCTTACGAAACGTGGCACGAAGGCTCAACTAGCAAGTTAGACTTTTAAGAGCACTAAATAGAGTACAACGGTCCACATTGATGCTTTGGAATTGTTCAACTCTCTCCACAGAGGAGCTTTTCACGTTTTTGTGCAATTTGAGACATAACTTGGTCTACTCGCATCTTTGCCTTACGAAACGTGGCACGAAGGCTCAAGTAGCTAGTTAGACTTTTAAGAGCACTAAATAGAGTCCAACGGTCCACATTGAGGCATTGGAATTGTTCAACTCTCTCCACATAGGAGCTTTTCATGTTTTTGTGCAATTTGAGACCTAACTTGGTCTATTCCCGTCTTTACCTTACGAAACGCGGCACGAAGGATCAACTAGCTAGTTAGACTTTTAAGAGCACTAAATAGAGTACAACGGTGCACATTGACGATTTGGAATTGTTCAACTCTCTCCATAGAGGAGCTTTTCACGTTTTTGTGCAATTTCAAACATAACTTGGTCTACTCGCATCTTTACCTTACGAAACGCGGCACGAAGGCTCAACTAGCTAGTTAGACTTTTAAGAGCACTAAATAGAGTACAACGGTGCACATTGATGCTTTGGAATTGCTCAACTCTCTCCATAAAAGAGCTTTTCACGTTTTTGTGCAATTTGAGACATAACTTGGTCTACTCGCATCTTTACCTTACGAAACGCGGCACGAAGGCTCAACTAGCAAAATAGACTTTTAAGAGCACTAAATAGAGTACAACGGTCCACATTGATGCTTTGGAATTGTTCAAATCTCTCCACAGAGGAGCTTTTCACGTTTTTGTGCAATTTGAGACATAACTTGGACTATTCGCGTCTTTACCTTGCGAAACACATCACGAAGGCTCAACTAGATAGTTAGACTTTTAAGAGCACTAAATAGAGTACAACGGTCCACATTGAGGCTTTGGAATTGCTCAACTCTCTCCATGGAGGAGCTTTTCACGTTTTTGTGCAATTTCAAACATAACTTGGTCTACTCGCATCTTTACCTTACGAAACGTGGCACGAAGGCTCAACTAGCAAGTTAGACTTTTAAGAGCACTAAATAGAGTACAACGGTCCACATTGATGCTTTGGAATTGTTCAACTCTCTCCACAGAGGAGCTTTTCACGTTTTTGTGCAATTTGAGACATAACTTGGTCTACTCGCATCTTTACCTTACGAAACGCGGCACGAAGGCTCAACTAGCAAAATAGACTTTTAAGAGCACTAAATAGAGTACAACGGTCCACATTGATGCTTTGGAATTGTTCAACTCTCTCCACAGAAGAGCTTTTCACGTTTTTGTGCAATTTGAGACATAACTTGGTCTATTCGCATCTTTACCTTACGAAACGTGGCACGAAAGTTCAACTAGCTAGTTAGACTTTTAAGAGCACTAAATAGAGTACAACGGTGCACATTGATGCTTTGGAATTGCTCAACTCTCTCCATAAAGGAGCTTTTCACGTTTTTGTGCAATTTCAAACATAACTTGGTCTACTAGCATCTTTACCTTACGAAACGTGGCACGAAGGCTCAATTAGCAAGTTACACTTTTAAGGGCACTAAATAGAGTACAACGGTCTACATTGATGCTATGGAATTGCTCAACTCTCTCCATAGAGGGGCTTTTCACGTTTTTGTGCAATTTCAAACATAACTTGGTCTACTCACATCTTTACCTTACGAAACGTGGCACGAAGGCTCAACTAGCAAGTTAGACTTTTAAAGCCACTAAATAGAGTACAGCGGTCCACATTGATGCTTTGGAATTGCTCAACTCTCTCCATAGAGGAGCTTTTCACGTTTTTGTGCAATTTCAAACATAACTTGGTCTACTCGCATCTTTACCTTACGAAACGTGGCACGAAGGCTCAACTAGCAAGTTAGACTTTTAAGGGCACTAAATAGAGTACAACGGTCCACATTGATGCTTTGGAATTGCTCAACTCTCTCCATAGATGAGCTTTTCACGTTTTTGTGCAATTTCAAACATAACTTGGTCTACTCACATCTTTACCTTACGAAACGTGGCACGAAGGCTCAACTAGCAAGTTAGACTTTTAAGAGCACTAAATAGAGTACAACGGTCCACATTGATGCTTTGGAATTGCTCAACTCTCTCCATAGAGGAGCTTTTCACGTTTTTGTGCAATTTCAAACATAACTTGGTCTACTCGCATCTTTACCTTACGAAACGTGGCACGAAGGCTCAACTAGCAAGTTAGACTTTTAAGAGCACTAAATAGAGTACAACGGTCCACATTGATGCTTTGGAATTGTTCAACTCTCTCCACAGAGGAGCTTTTCACGTTTTTGTGCAATTTGAGACATAACTTGGTCTACTCGCATCTTTGCCTTACGAAACGTGGCACGAAGGCTCAAGTAGCTAGTTAGACTTTTAAGAGCACTAAATAGAGTCCAACGGTCCACATTGAGGCATTGGAATTGTTGAACTCTCTCCACATAGGAGCTTTTCATGTTTTTGTGCAATTTGAGACCTAACTTGGTCTATTCCCGTCTTTACCTTACGAAACGCGGCACGAAGGCTCAACTAGCTAGTTAGACTTTTAAGAGCACTAAATAGAGTACAACGGTCCACATTGATGCTTTGGAATTGCTCAACTCTCTCCATAGAGGAGCTTTTCACGTTTTTGTGCAATTTGAGACATAACATGGTCTATTCGCGTCTTTACCTTACGAAACGTGGCACGAAGGCTCAACTAGCTAGTTAGACTTTTAAGAGCACTAAATAGAGTACAACGGTGCACATTGACGATTTGGAATTGTTCAACTCTCTCTATAGAGGAGCTTTTCACGTTTTTGTGCAATTTCAGACATAACTTGGTCTACTCGCATCTTTACCTTACGAAACGTGGCACGAAGGCTCAACTAGCAAGTTAGACTTTTAAAGCCACTAAATAGAGTACAACGGTCCACATTGATGCTTTGGAATTGCTCAACTCTCTCCATAGAGGAGCTTTTCACGTTTTTGTGCAATTTCAAACATAACTTGGTCTACTCGCATCTTTACCTTACGAAACGTGGCACGAAGGCTCAACTAGCAAGTTAGACTTTTAAGAGCACTAAATAGAGTACAACGGTCCACATTGATGCTTTGGAATTGCTCAACTCTCTCCATAGATGAGCTTTTCACGTTTTTGTGCAATTTCAAACATAACTTGGTCTACTCGCATCTTTACCTTACGAAACGTGGCACGAAGGCTCAACTAGCAAGTTAGACTTTTAAAGCCACTAAATAGAGTACAGCGGTCCACATTGATGCTTTGGAATTGCTCAACTCTCTCCATAGAGGAGCTTTTCACGTTTTTGTGCAATTTCAAACATAACTTGGTCTACTCGCATCTTTACCTTACGAAACGTGGCACGAAGGCTCAACTAGCAAGTTAGACTTTTAAGAGCACTAAATAGAGTACAACGGTCCACATTGATGCTTTGGAATTGTTCAACTCTCTCCACAGAGGAGCTTTTCACGTTTTTGTGCAATTTGAGACATAACTTGGTCTACTCGCATCTTTACCTTACGAAACGCGGCACGAAGGCTCAACTAGCAAATAGACTTTTAAGAGCACTAAATAGAGTACAACGGTCCACATTGATGCTTTGGAATTGTTCAACTCTCTCCACAGAAGAGCTTTTCACGTTTTTGTGCAATTTGAGACATAACTTGGTCTATTCGCATCTTTACCTTACGAAACGTGGCACGAAAGTTCAACTAGCTAGTTAGACTTTTAAGAGCACTAAATAGAGTACAACGGTGCACATTGATGCTTTGGAATTGCTCAACTCTCTCCATAAGGAGCTTTTCACGTTTTTGTGCAATTTCAAACATAACTTGGTCTACTAGCATCTTTACCTTACGAAACGTGGCACGAAGGCTCAATTAGCAAGTTAGCACTTTTAAGGGCACTAAATAGAGTACAACGGTCCTACATTGATGCTATGGAATTGCTCAACTCTCTCCATAGAGGGGCTTTTCACGTTTTTGTGCAATTTCAAACATAACTTGGTCTACTCACATCTTTACCTTACGAAACGTGGCACGAAGGCTCAACTAGCAAGTTAGACTTTTAAAGCCACTAAATAGAGTACAACGGTCCACATTGATGCTTTGGAATTGCTCAACTCTCTCCATAGAGGAGCTTTTCACGTTTTTGTGCAATTTCAAACATAACTTGGTCTACTCGCATCTTTACCTTACGAAACGTGGCACGAAGGCTCAACTAGCAAGTTAGACTTTTAAGAGCACTAAATAGAGTACAACGGTCCACATTGATGCTTTGGAATTGCTCAACTCTCTCCATAGATGAGCTTTTCACGTTTTTGTGCAATTTCAAACATAACTTGGTCTACTCACATCTTTACCTTACGAAACGTGGCACGAAGGCTCAACTAGCAAGTTAGACTTTTAAAGCCACTAAATAGAGTACAGCGGTCCACATTGATGCTTTGGAATTGCTCAACTCTCTCCATAGAGGAGCTTTTCACGTTTTTGTGCAATTTCAAACATAACTTGGTCTACTCGCATCTTTACCTTACGAAACGTGGCACGAAGGCTCAACTAGCAAGTTAGACTTTTAAGAGCACTAAATAGAGTACAACGGTCCACATTGATGCTTTGGAATTGCTCAACTCTCTCCATAGATGAGCTTTTCACGTTTTTGTGCAATTTCAAACATAACTTGGTCTACTCACATCTTTACCTTACGAAACGTGGCACGAAGGCTCAACTAGCAAGTTAGACTTTTAAAGCCACTAAATAGAGTACAGCGGTCCACATTGATGCTTTGGAATTGCTCAACTCTCTCCATTGAGGAGCTTTTCACGTTTTTGTGCAATTTCAAACATAACTTGGTCTACTCGCATCTTTACCTTACGAAACGTGGCACGAAGGCTCAACTAGCAAGTTAGACTTTTAAGAGCACTAAATAGAGTACAACGGTCCACATTGATGCTTTGGAATTGTTCAACTCTCTCCACAGAGGAGCTTTTCACGTTTTTGTGCAATTTGAGACATAACTTGGTCTACTCGCATCTTTGCCTTACGAAACGTGGCACGAAGGCTCAAGTAGCTAGTTAGACTTTTAAGAGCACTAAATAGAGTCCAACGGTCCACATTGAGGCATTGGAATTGTTGAACTCTCTCCACATAGGAGCTTTTCATGTTTTTGTGCAATTTGAGACCTAACTTGGTCTATTCCCGTCTTTACCTTACGAAACGCGGCACGAAGGCTCAACTAGCTAGTTAGACTTTTAAGAGCACTAAATAGAGTACAACGGTCCACATTGATGCTTTGGAATTGCTCAACTCTCTCCATAGAGGAGCTTTTCACGTTTTTGTGCAATTTGAGACATAACATGGTCTATTCGCGTCTTTACCTTACGAAACGTGGCACGAAGGCTCAACTAGCTAGTTAGACTTTTAAGAGCACTAAATAGAGTACAACGGTGCACATTGACTGCTTTGGAATTGTTCAACTCTCTCCTATAGAGGAGCTTTTCACGTTTTTGTGCAATTTCAAACATAACTTGGTCTACTCGCATCTTTACCTTACGAAACGTGGCACGAAGGCTCAACTAGCAAGTTAGACTTTTAAGAGCCACTAAATAGAGTACAACGGTCCACATTGATGCTTTGGAATTGCTCAACTCTCTCCATAGAGGAGCTTTTCACGTTTTTGTGCAATTTCAAACATAACTTGGTCTACTCGCATCTTTACCTTACGAAACGTGGCACGAAGGCTCAACTAGCAAGTTAGACTTTTAAGAGCACTAAATAGAGTACAACGGTCCACATTGATGCTTTGGAATTGCTCAACTCTCTCCACAGAGGAGCTTTTCACGTTTTTGTGCAATTTGAGACATAACTTGGTCTACTCGCATCTTTACCTTACGAAACGCGGCACGAAGGCTCAGCTAGCAAAATAGTCTTTTAAGAGCACTAAATAGAGTACAACGGTCCACATTGATGCTTTGGAATTGTTCAACTCTCTCCACAGAGGAGCTTTTCACGTTTTTGTGCAATTTGAGACATAACTTGGACTATTCGCGTCTTTACCTTGCGAAACGCATCACGAAGGCTCAACTAGATAGTTAGACTTTTAAGAGCACTAAATAGAGTACAACGGTCCACATTGAGGCTTTGGAATTGCTCAACTCTCTCCATAGAGGAGCTTTTCACGTTTTTGTGCAATTTCAAACATAACTTGGTCTACTCGCATCTTTACCTTACGAAACGTGGCACGAAGGCTCAACTAGCAAGTTAGACTTTTAAGAGCACTAAATAGAGTACAACGGTCCACATTGATGCTTTGGAATTGTTCAACTCTCTCCACAGAGGAGCTTTTCACGTTTTTGTGCAATTTGAGACATAACTTGGTCTACTCGCATCTTTGCCTTACGAAACGTGGCACGAAGGCTCAAGTAGCTAGTTAGACTTTTAAGAGCACTAAATAGAGTCCAACGGTCCACATTGAGGCATTGGAATTGTTGAACTCTCTCCACATAGGAGCTTTTCATGTTTTTGTGCAATTTGAGACCTAACTTGGTCTATTCCCGTCTTTACCTTACGAAACGCGGCACGAAGGCTCAACTAGCTAGTTAGACTTTTAAGAGCACTAAATAGAGTACAACGGTCCACATTGATGCTTTGGAATTGCTCAACTCTCTCCATAGAGGAGCTTTTCACGTTTTTGTGCAATTTGAGACATAACATGGTCTATTCGCGTCTTTACCTTACGAAACGTGGCACGAAGGCTCAACTAGCAAGTTAGACTTTTAAAGCCACTAAATAGAGTACAGCGGTCCACATTGATGCTTTGGAATTGCTCAACTCTCTCCATAGAGGAGCTTTTCACGTTTTTGTGCAATTTCAAACATAACTTGGTCTACTCGCATCTTTACCTTACGAAACGTGGCACGAAGGCTCAACTAGCAAGTTAGACTTTTAAGAGCACTAAATAGAGTACAACGGTCCACATTGATGCTTTGGAATTGCTCAACTCTCTCCATAGATGAGCTTTTCACGTTTTTGTGCAATTTCAAACATAACTTGGTCTACTCACATCTTTACCTTACGAAACGTGGCACGAAGGCTCAACTAGCAAGTTAGACTTTTAAAGCCACTAAATAGAGTACAGCGGTCCACATTGATGCTTTGGAATTGCTCAACTCTCTCCATTGAGGAGCTTTTCACGTTTTTGTGCAATTTCAAACATAACTTGGTCTACTCGCATCTTTACCTTACGAAACGTGGCACGAAGGCTCAACTAGCAAGTTAGACTTTTAAGAGCACTAAATAGAGTACAACGGTCCACATTGATGCTTTGGAATTGTTCAACTCTCTCCACAGAGGAGCTTTTCACGTTTTTGTGCAATTTGAGACATAACTTGGTCTACTCGCATCTTTGCCTTACGAAACGTGGCACGAAGGCTCAAGTAGCTAGTTAGACTTTTAAGAGCACTAAATAGAGTCCAACGGTCCACATTGAGGCATTGGAATTGTTGAACTCTCTCCACATAGGAGCTTTTCATGTTTTTGTGCAATTTGAGACCTAACTTGGTCTATTCCCGTCTTTACCTTACGAAACGCGGCACGAAGGCTCAACTAGCTAGTTAGACTTTTAAGAGCACTAAATAGAGTACAACGGTCCACATTGATGCTTTGGAATTGCTCAACTCTCTCCATAGAGGAGCTTTTCACGTTTTTGTGCAATTTGAGACATAACATGGTCTATTCGCGTCTTTACCTTACGAAACGTGGCACGAAGGCTCAACTAGCTAGTTAGACTTTTAAGAGCACTAAATAGAGTACAACGGTGCACATTGACGATTTGGAATTGTTCAACTCTCTCTATAGAGGAGCTTTTCACGTTTTTGTGCAATTTCAAACATAACTTGGTCTACTCGCATCTTTACCTTACGAAACGTGGCACGAAGGCTCAACTAGCAAGTTAGACTTTTAAAGCCACTAAATAGAGTACAACGGTCCACATTGATGCTTTGGAATTGCTCAACTCTCTCCATAGAGGAGCTTTTCACGTTTTTGTGCAATTTCAAACATAACTTGGTCTACTCGCATCTTTACCTTACGAAACGTGGCACGAAGGCTCAACTAGCAAGTTAGACTTTTAAGAGCACTAAATAGAGTACAACGGTCCACATTGATGCTTTGGAATTGCTCAACTCTCTCCACAGAGGAGCTTTTCACGTTTTTGTGCAATTTGAGACATAACTTGGTCTACTCGCATCTTTACCTTACGAAACGCGGCACGAAGGCTCAGCTAGCAAAATAGTCTTTTAAGAGCACTAAATAGAGTACAACGGTCCACATTGATGCTTTGGAATTGTTCAACTCTCTCCACAGAGGAGCTTTTCACGTTTTTGTGCAATTTGAGACATAACTTGGACTATTCGCGTCTTTACCTTGCGAAACGCATCACGAAGGCTCAACTAGATAGTTAGACTTTTAAGAGCACTAAATAGAGTACAACGGTCCACATTGAGGCTTTGGAATTGCTCAACTCTCTCCATAGAGGAGCTTTTCACGTTTTTGTGCAATTTCAAACATAACTTGGTCTACTCGCATCTTTACCTTACGAAACGTGGCACGAAGGCTCAACTAGCAAGTTAGACTTTTAAGAGCACTAAATAGAGTACAACGGTCCACATTGATGCTTTGGAATTGTTCAACTCTCTCCACAGAGGAGCTTTTCACGTTTTTGTGCAATTTGAGACATAACTTGGTCTACTCGCATCTTTACCTTACGAAACGCTGGCACGAAGGCTCAACTAGCAAAATAGACTTTTAAGAGCACTAAATAGAGTACAACGGTCCACATTGATGCTTTGGAATTGTTCAACTCTCTCCACAGAAGAGCTTTTCACGTTTTTGTGCAATTTGAGACATAACTTGGTCTATTCGCATCTTTACCTTACGAAACGTGGCACGAAGGCTCAATTAGCAAGTTAGCACTTTTAAGGGCACTAAATAGAGTACAACGGTCACATTGATGCTATGGAATTGCTCAACTCTCTCCATAGAGGAGCTTTTCACGTTTTTGTGCAATTTCAAACATAACTTGGTCTACTCGCATCTTTACCTTACGAAACGTGGCACGAAGGCTCAACTAGCAAGTTAGACTTTTAAGGGCACTAAATAGAGTACAACGGTCCACATTGATGCTTTGGAATTGCTCAACTCTCTCCATAGATGAGCTTTTCACGTTTTTGTGCAATTTCAAACATAACTTGGTCTACTCACATCTTTACCTTACGAAACGTGGCACGAAGGCTCAACTAGCAAGTTAGACTTTTAAAGCCACTAAATAGAGTACAACGGTCCACATTGATGCTTTGGAATTGCTCAACTCTCTCCATAGAGGAGCTTTTCACGTTTTGTGCAATTTCAAACATAACTTGGTCTACTCTCATCTTTACCTTACGAAACGTGGCACGAAGGCTCAACTAGCAAGTTAGACTTTTAAGAGCACTAAATAGAGTACAACGGTCCACATTGATGCTTTGGAATTGTTCAACTCTCTCCACAGAGGAGCTTTTCACGTTTTTGTGCAATTTGAGACATAACTTGGTCTACTCGCATCTTTGCCTTACGAAACGTGGCACGAAGGCTCAAGTAGCTAGTTAGACTTTTAAGAGCACTAAATAGAGTCCAACGGTCCACATTGATGCATTGGAATTGTCTCAACTCTCTCCACATAGGAGCTTTTCATGTTTTTGTGCAATTTGAGACCTAACTTGGTCTATTCGCCGTCTTTACCTTACGAAACGCGGCACGAAGGCTCAACTAGCTAGTTAGACTTTTAAGAGCACAAAATATAGTACAACTGTCCACATTGATGCTTTGGAATATCTCAACTCTCTCCATAGAGGAGCTTTTCACGTTTTTGTGCAATTTGAGACATAACATGGTCTATTCGCGTCTTCACCTTACGAAACGTGGCACGAAGGCTCAACTAGCTAGTTAGACTTTTAAGAGCACTAAATAGAGTAGAACGGTGCACATTGACGATTTGGAATTGTCCAACTCTCTCCATAGAGGAGCTTTTCACGTTTTTGTGCAATTTCAAACATAACTTGGTCTACTCGCATCTTTACCTTACGAAACGTGGCACGAAGGCTCAACTAGCAAGTTAGACTTTTAAAGCCACTAAATAGAGTACAACGGTCCACATTGATGCTTTGGAATTGCTCAACTCTCTCCATAGAGGAGCTTTTCACGTTTTTGTGCAATTTCAAACATAAATTGGTCTACTCGCATCTTTACCTTACGAAACGTGGCACGAAGGCTCAACTAGGAAGTTATACTTTTAAGAGCACTAAATAGAGTACAACGGTCCACATTGATGCTTTGGAATTGCTCAACTCTCTCCATAGAGGAGCTTTTCACGTTTTTGTGCAATTTGAGACATAACTTGGTCTACTCGCATCTTTACCTTACGAAACGCGGCACGAAGGCTCAACTAGCAAAATAGACTTTTTAAGAGCACTAAATAGAGTACAACGGTCCACAATTGATGCTTTGGAATTGTTCAACTCTCTCCACAGAGGAGCTTTTCACGTTTTTGTGCAATTTGAGACATAACTTGGACTATTCGCGTCTTACCTTACGAAACGCATCACGAAGGCTCAACTAGATAGTTAGACTTTTAAGAGCACTAAATAGAGTACAACGGTCCACATTGAGGCGTTGGAATTGCTCAACTCTCTCCATAGAGGAGCTTTCCACGTTTTGTGCAATTTCAAACATAACTTGGTCTACTCGCATCTTTACCTTACGAAACGTGGCACGAAGGCTCAACTAGCAAGTTAGACTTTAAG